>NW_006964255.1:0-713 GCF_000164805.1 Carlito syrichta
GTATTCTTAAAATATGATTGTTGGTTAGTTTAGAGAAAAAATAAAATACCTAGAAATGCATTTAATAAAAATGATAAAAGATCTCTACAAGGAGAACTACAAAGCACTAATGAAATAAATCATAGAAGACACAAACACATGGAAAAACATCCCATGCCTGTGGGTTGGAAAAATTGCCATACTGCCCAATCCTAAAATTAGGAAATAAAGAGGAACCCTAGCCGGGCTCGGTGGCTCAGCCTGTAATCCCGTGTCTTGGGAGGCTGAGGTGAGTGGATTGCCTGAGCCGGCGGTTGAGACCCGCCTGGGTGGCAAGACCTCATCTCTACAATAAATCAAAAAATCATTCGGGTGTGGTAGTGCACGCCTATAATTCCGGCTACTCGGAAGGCTGAGGCAGAAGGATCGGCGTAGCCCAGCAGGTCGAGGCTGCGGTGGCCGGGAGCAGCCACTGCACTCCAGTCTGGGCGACGGAGTGAGAATCCGACACAAAAAAAAAAAAAAAAAAAGAGAAACCCTAGCAGCCAAACTAAACCTAAGCAAAACTGACAAAACTGAAGCCATCACATGACCTGACTTTTGTTTTTGGTGAAATTGCTTTTGAGGACTTAGTCATGAATTCATTGCCTAAGTCAATGGCCAGAAAAAATGTTTCTTAGCTTTCTTCTAGCATTTTTATAGTTTGAGGTCTTACATTTAAGTCATTCCATCGA
>NW_006964256.1:0-821 GCF_000164805.1 Carlito syrichta
ATTCAGAGTTAGCTACACAAACGTTGATTTGGCAGGGTCCCTTGTTGATGAGTTATGCCTCTACCTTTCTTAGCAGTATCCCTCCACTTCCAATCTCACCCCTCTGCATAAAAAGTTTTCCACTACTGCCAATCACTTTCTTACAGTACTATAAGTGATCAAGTTCAGCTCATGAGTGAGAACATATGAAACTCTGTTCTTTGGTTCTGTGATAAATCACTGAATATTACCAACTTCATATCCATCAAATGTTCTGCAAAATCCTTCTATCTGTCCTTTTTTATGGCTGCATAATATTCCACAGTGTATATACCTCATTTATTTTATCCATTCCAGCTTTGATGGACAACATGGTTGCTACCATGTTTTATTGCAATTGTGATTAGTGCTGCAAAAAACATACTGGTGCAGGTATCTTTTTGGTAAAATGATTTGAGTTCCTTCATGTATATTCTCGACAGGGTAATTACTGAATCACATGGTATGTCAATATCCTGTCCCTTTACCAGCTACCACACTGTTTTACAAAGATGTTGCTGTACTTTTCAGTATACATGCAGTGTAGAATTATTTATTTCTTCCCAAATTCTGACCTGCATCTGCTATTGTTTGTTTTATTAATGGTGGCCAATCTTACAGGGGATATGTGGTATTTCAACGTCGTTTCATTTGCATTTCTTTGATGATGAGTGAGGCTGAACAATTTTCCTATGTCTGCTGGCTGCCAATATCTCTTCTTATGAAAAATGTTGAATTACGTATTTTGCAACCCTTTCAAAAGGAAATTTTGTCTGATTTTTTGTGTTTGAGTTTCTTGTAGA
>NW_006964257.1:0-899 GCF_000164805.1 Carlito syrichta
AACTAAACCTAAGCAAAAACTGACAAAACTGAAGCTAACACATGACCTGACTTTTGTTTTTGGTGAAATTGCTTTTGAGGACTTTGTCATGAATTCATTGCCTAAGTCAATGGCCAGAAAAAAATGTTTCTTAGCTTTCTTCTAGCATTTTTATAGTTTGAGGTCTTACATTTAAGTTATTAATCGATTTTGAGTAAATTTTTGTATGTGGTGAGAAATGAATTCAGTTTCATTCTTCTGTATATAAATATTCAGTTTATCCAGCACCATTAATTGAACAAAATGTCCTTTCTTCAGTGTACATTTTTGTCAATGTTGTCAAAGATTAGTTGGTAATAGGTATGTGGCTTTATTTCTCTCTTGTAGTATGTTCTATTGATCTATATTTCTATTTTTGTACCATTACCATGCTGTTTCGGTTACTATAGCCTTGTAGAATTTTACTAATTCACTAATTTCACATATTTTACTAATTTACATTTTCACCAACAGCATAATAAGCATTCCTTTTTACCACATCCACAATGACATCTATTGTTTTTTGATCTTTTAATAATGACCATTCTGTAAGTGCAAGGCGATATTTCATTATGGTTTTAATTTGCATTTTCCTGGTGATTAGTGATGTTGAGTATTTTTTCATATGTTTGCTGGTTATCTGCATATCTTCTTTTGGTAGATATCTGTTCATGTCATTTTCCCACTATGTAATGTCATTATTTGTTTTTTTCTTAATAATTTGTTTGAAATTTTTGTAGATTCTGAATTAGTCCTTTGTTGAATGTATAGTTTGGGAATATTGTCTCCAATTCTATAGATTGTCTATTTAGATTGCTGGTTATTTCTTTGCTGGGTAGAAGACTTTTTAATTGAATTAAGTGCCACTTATTTATTTATGT
>NW_006964258.1:0-773 GCF_000164805.1 Carlito syrichta
ACTCCTGAGCTTAAGCAATCAGCCTGTCTCAGCATCCCAAAGTGCTGGGATGACAGGTGTGAGCCACCATGCCCAGCCAGTAAATACTTTTGAGAAATTTTTTTCACAGCAAGCTTCTATAAAGAGCATTTTTAGTAAGATGAAAGCAATTGAGCATGTTTAAGGATGTCACTGTGTCATAAGAAAATGTCAAACGTGACAAATTCCTTTGAAAATGAGATAAACCAAGAAGTATGTGTCAAAAATATTATTGATAAGTTACGTCCATTTAACACCAGGAAAGTAAAAGTATGAGGAACTCTGGCTTTGGTATAAATAAAATAAAAACCAAAAAATAATATTGTGAATTATATTATATTTGTCCATTTTCAACACTTTCCAATTACTTTAAAGTTGTAGGAAAGTCAACTATTAAAAATAATCAAACCATCTTAATTTCTTTGCCTTAAATTATGCTATGTCTCCAACAAACACTCATCCATCCCAATTGTTTTTTTTTTTTTTTAATTTTATGACTCTGTGTGCTTTCTTCTCTCTGAATCTGCATCAGGTGTTCTCCCAGAAACAATTCTGAATCCGTAAAAGTACTGCAACATGCCTATGTGTTCAACTTACTAAAACTTTAAATAAATGAATACTTTTGCAAGTATCCATTTGTTTTAGACCTACCCATAGGTCACTGAAGCACAATAGAGACAGTCATTTAATAGACCCATGCAATTATATTCCATTTGATTGTGATCAAAGAAACAAAGGATATTCAACAGAGCAAA
>NW_006964259.1:0-979 GCF_000164805.1 Carlito syrichta
GGGGTCATGGTACCTATCTTCCCGGCACTCCAGAGGCGGAGAAGGAAGGATCGATGGAGCTGCAATTCGAGGCTGGCAGTGAACAATAGTCATGTCCCCGGACACCAGTCTGGGCCACAGAGCTAGACCCTCTCTCTAAAACAGAATCGTACAAGATTCTCAAGTGCTCATGGTGTGTTCAATTGGCGACTGGCTTTTCAGTCAGGAAAAATGGGATTGGGAGGAAGAAATAACCTTGGATGAGAGATGTGTCCCTGTCCTTTTTGGCAGAAGGTCCTTACTACCGAGTCAGAGAGTCAGCTTAACTGGGGCACGTTTCTCACCTCAGAGAGGAGAACTGGCAGGAACATGGCCAGGGAGCTTGGGAGCAACCACAACAAAGTGGGGGCAGTCATTGGGGGAAGTTGCCTGGAAGTTGCAGATATTGGAGACCTTCACATGTGAGGGAGGCATGGGGGGGAAGGACTGAGGGCAGAAGGTTTACAGGAGAATGATTTTCTTTCTTTCTTTCCTTCCTTTCCTCCTTCCTTCCTTCTGTACATCCATCCTTTCTTTCTTCCTTTGTTCTTTCTTTCCTTCTTTCCTTCTTTCCTTCTTTCCTTCTTTCCTTCTTTCTTTCTTTCTTTCTTTCTTTCTTTCTTTCTTTCTTTCTTTCTCTTTCTTTCTTTCTTTCTTTCTTTCTTTCTTTCTTTCTTTCTTTCTTTCTTTCTTTCTTTCTTTCTTTCTTTCTTTCTTTCTTTCTTTCTTTTTCTTTCCTATGTTGCCCAGGCTGCTTTCAAACTGCCCAACTCGGGCCAATCTTGTCCTCTGCCTTTGAAACTACTGCAAGCACAGGTTTTCCATTTGGTCGACATGCTGGTCTTCCTGCCTTCTCTTGAACTCTAGGCCAGAGGCAATCCTACCGTCAAGGCATGTACTCACCCAAGGTTTTCTGTGTTTTGCTTGGGGTCCAAGTGGGGCTTGCTATGGTATCTAGCCT
>NW_006964260.1:0-758 GCF_000164805.1 Carlito syrichta
AGATGTATTAGGGCATGGCCTTAGGCAGTGCAAGTCAGAATGGATAAGAAGAAACGGGATCTAGAGATAATTAAGGGATAAAATTGGCAGAACTTGATTTTGCTTCACTCCTTGTCTCATAGTTCAGACATCTCAGTGTGGTATAGCTCAATTGACTTTTCAGGGAGTGGGTATTTTACATCTGTCCAGTGGAGGTAGCAATAAGACAAAATAAGGCCAGTGACATCTGGCTGTACCCCTCCACCTCCAGGAACAGAAGTGGAAGAAAGCAGAACAGGGACAAGTATGCATGTCTTTGTGCAAAGTGGATGATATTTTGAGTGTTAACCCAAAGATGTCTTGTTAATTACACAGAGGGCAAAGAAGGCCCCCAGCATCTCTGAGTTTACAGCTAGAATCTCTGGAGTCAGACCTTCTCTGCTAGCATTCACAAAGTCCTGGAAAATGCCTCTGATTCACAAGAGTCCTGTGCTTATGCTTACTCTTTGATGATGCACCATGTCCGGTGATGTGGAATTACTCTAAGGGTTGTTGAGAACTCACAGGATGGAGACTCAGGAATTGTAATGGAATCATGAGAATAATTTTCTTCCTTCCTTCCTTCCTTCCTTTCTTTCTTTCTTTCTTTCTTTCTTTCTTTCTTTCTTTCTTTCTTTCTTTCTTTCTTTCTTTCTTTCTTTCTAGTCGGAGTCTTACTCTGTCGCCCAGGCCAGAGTGCAGTAGCACGCTCATGGACACCCCAGCGTTGACCTGCTGGG
>NW_006964261.1:0-771 GCF_000164805.1 Carlito syrichta
AATTGATAAAGGCCTTTGGCAAAGTCTCAGGATACAAAATAAATGTGCAAAAGACAACCGCATTTCTTAACACCAATATTAAATAAACAGAAACCCATATGAAAACCACAATTCCATTCACAATAGCCACACAAAAAAAATAAAATAACTACGATGGCATCTTCCTAACCAGAGACGTGAAAGACCTTTACAATGAAAATTACAAAACTCTGCTCAAAGAAATCAAAGATGACACAAATAAGTGGAAAAATATCCCATGCTCATGGATTGGAAGAATCAACATTGTGAAGATGTCCATCTTACCTAAGGCAATCTACAAATTCAATGCAATACCCGTCAAATTACCAGCAACATTCTTCTCACACCTAGAAAAAACAACACAGGAATACATATGGAAACACAAACGACCAACAGTAGCCAGAACAATCCTCAGCAAAAAAAACAAAGCAGGTGGTATCACATCACCAGACTTCAAACTTTACTATAAAGCTACAATCATCAAAACAGCTTGGTATTGGTATAGGAACAGGCATATAGATCAATGGAATAGAATTGAGATTCCAGAAGCAAAACCTCAATTTCTCAGCCAACTCATCTTTGACACAGCCTCCACCACCTACCACTGGGGAGAGGAGAACCTATTCAGTAAATGGTACTGGGGAAACTGGCTGACCACATGCAGAAGACTGAAACAGGACCCCTATCTATCCCCATACACAAACATTAACTCCAAATGGACCAGAGACATAAATGTAAAACCTCAAACCATAA
>NW_006964262.1:0-715 GCF_000164805.1 Carlito syrichta
CAGCTAACCAATTCATCGAATAGTAGGCCAATTTGTCAGTTGACAAATTGTAGTCGTGGACAAGTTAGGCCATCTAAATAATCGGCCTACTAATCGGTCAACTAGTTAGGTCAGCACACCAGCCATCCAACTAGTTAACAGAGCTGACTAGTGGGCCAACTCGTCAGTCAACTATCTCACACAGTTATCTAGTCAGCCGATTAGTCGGCCAACTTGTTAAGGCAGCTAAAATGTTGATCGTGTAGTCAGCCAACATGTTAAAACAGCTAACTATTCTGCCGACTCACCAACCAAAAGGTTAAGTCACCTAGCTAACCCATTAAACAACTAGTTAAGTCAGCTAGTTAACTAGTTTCCCAACTAGTTAACACAGGTAGCTAACTCATTAATCAACTCGTTAAGTGAGTTAGCTATCTCATTAACCAGCAGTTTAAGTCAGCTAGTTAAGTCAGTTAGCTAACCAGCTAACTAGTTACATCAGCTAGCCATGTCAACTAGCTCACTAGTTAGCTAAATATATAAGTGAGCAACTTAAGTCTGCTACCTAACTAATTAGTTAATTTGTTGTCAGCTACTTATTCAGCTAGTTAAATAGTTAGCTAACTATTTAATGCAGGTATTTAAGTCAACCAGATAACTAGTTAAGTCAGCCAATTAAGTCAGCTACCTAAGTAGTTAAGTCACCTACCTAAATTCAGCTAGTTATGTCAGCTTT
>NW_006964263.1:0-2863 GCF_000164805.1 Carlito syrichta
AAAAAGGGAAAAAAGGAAATAAAAGGAGAGCATTCATTTGTGTATGGATTTGGGATCATTGTGAACAGACAGAGATCATTTGAGAAGGAGTCACCAGCCTTGGAACTAGAGTTCCCAAAAGACGGTGGAATGACAGACAAGTGGTCTGTGGCTTTGGAAGGCCAAGGCAGAGGACCACTGGTACCTGGGACTTCGAGAGCAGCCTGGGCCACATAGTGAGATCTCGTAGCTCCATGGAACGCAAACACTGGAGTCACACGTGGTGGCGCTCTTGGTCCCGGCTACACGGGATGCTGTGTCCTCTGTCCTGGGGCACTTCTTTGCGTCACTCCCACCAACAGAATGTATGAGTCCAGGCTGGTTACTGTGACTCATGGTCATCAGTCCCACACCCTGGGAGGCTGAGGCAGGAGGCTACCTGAGCCCAGGGGACAGAGAGTAGCTTGGCTGATGTGGCCAGACCCCGTTTCAGTGAGAGGCCCCCAAAATTGAGTCAGGCATGATTGCCCACAGAGTTCTGCCTGCTCAGGTTCTGAGGCAGGATTGCCACCTGAGCCCTGCAGATCATGGCCCCAGGTTCCACGATTGTGCCACCAAGCCCCAGCCCTGCAGACAGAGACTCTGGCAACAGAAATGATGCCTCTCACGTGCATCACGATGGGCGTTCATGACTGCCAAAGGAAAAGTTCACATGAGAGAGTGACGATGGAGTGATCAGGAAAAGAAATAGCCCTACCCCAACACGAAAGTGGCAGATGGGGTGACTGGAACCTGGGCTGACCATGCCATTGCTGGACTGCTTTGATTGCTCTATGCCCGATGTCCTCCCTGTCTTGGGGACATTTTTCCCGTGAGCTCACACACATCTTTGCTGTGGGGCCCGAGTGTGGAGGGTGGAGGCAGGCCTTCTAGGACGCATGACTGAAGGCATGGGACGGACTTGTCCCGTGGCCACCTTAGAAACCTCCCACAAACGACAGGAAGAACGTGCTTTTTTCTCTCTCATCCCTGAGGGTGACTCCTCATGCTGGGTGGCAGGAGTGTTGGTGGTGGCGGTGGTGTTGATTATTATTATTTGGAGCTGGAATCCCACTCTGCCATCCAGGTCTCAGTGCAGGTGTACATTCAAGACCACCACAGACTCCAGCTACCGGGTTCAGGCGATCGTCCCACAACAGCCCCTGAGTGACTAGAAACACAAATCTGTGAAACCACGCCTGGTTAATCTTTGGATTTATTTTTGTTGGCTGAGACAAGGTCTTGCCAGTGTCCCAGACTGATCTTGAACCCACAAGTTCACCTGTTCACTCACCTCGGCCTCTGAAGGACTGGGATACCAGGCTGAGCCCCTGAGCCTGGCCTGTGTTTTGTGGCAGTGGTGGTTGGTATCATCATGCTGAGTCAGAGTCATGCTCTATCACCCAGGCTGTAGTGCAAGGGCCTGCTCTCAGTCACCGCTTCCTCCACCTGGGCTCCAGTGATCCTCCTGCTGTATCCTCCCGAGTGGCCAGGATGACAGGCATCTTGACCTCAGACCCCCTGTTTGGATGGGTGCAGAGACAGTGTCTCCCTGCATGTCCCAGGCTGGCCTTGGGCTCCTGGGCTCCAATCATCCTCCTGCCTCTGCCCCCCAGTGAGCTGGGATTCCAGGCGTGGACTGCTGAACCAGGGCTTCTGGTTCATTTTCAATGAAGGATCGAGGCCAGGTTCAGGGGTTCAGCCTCATCATCTCAGAGCTTTGGGAGGCCATGGCCAATGGCCGGCTCTAGCCTGCAGGTTGAGACCCACCTGAGCAACTCGGTGAGAGCTTATCTCTACCCTCCATCCTGAATGAACCGGGTGTGGTGGTGCGTGCTTGTTGTTCTGGCTCCTCGGAAGGCATGGAAAGCCTCGCCAGGGCCCAGCAGGCTGAGGCTGCAGTGGCATGGAGCAAGCCACCACCTTCCAGCCTGATGATGGAGTGATACTCCGACTCAAAGAAAAAAAAGGAAAAAAGAGAAGAGCATCCATTTGTCTATTGAGTTGGGATCATCGTGAATAGACAGAGATCATTTGGGAAGGAGACCCCAACCTTGGACCTAGAATTCCCAAAAGATGGTGGATTAGCATACAACTGCGCTGTTGTTTTGGGAGGCCAAGGTTAGAGACCACTGGAGCCCGGGTGTTCAAGCTCCCTGGAATGCAAGCACTGGAATTGTGTGTGGTGGCACACACAGTCCAGGCTACACAGGATAAGGTGGCCTCTGTCTTGAGTGTTCCTTTGCGTCACCCCTGCTGACAGACCATGCAAGTCCAGACTGGGCACTGTGGTAAATGTCCATCAGCCCAATGCCCTGCAAGGCCAATATGGGAGGCTGCATGAGCCCAGGGGTTGCAGACAAGCCCAGGAGACATGACAGGACTGCATCTTAGCAAGAGGACTCCGAAATTGAGTCTGGCATGGTGGATCTCGAAGTCCCAGGTGCTCAGTGGTTGATGTGGGAGGACAACTTGAGCCCCGCAAGTCAAGTACTCAGGATCCACAATCGTGCTGCTGCACCCCGGCCTGGCCAACGGAGATTCTGGAGACAAAAAAGACGTGTCCCATGTGCATCACAATGGGCATCCACGGTTCCTCAGGGAAAGATCTGTTTGGGTGGCAGACAATGGAGTGATCGGGAGAGGAAGGGGACCTCTCCTGGCCCAAAGGTTGCAGACCAGGAGACCAGAATCTGGGCTGACCTTGGCTTTGCCTTATTCCCTTGATTGCTCTGTGCCCAATGGAGTGATCGGGAGAGGAAGGGGACCTCTCCTGGCCCAAAGCTTGCAGACCAGGAGACCAGAATCTGGGCTGACCTTGGCTTTGCCTTATTCCCTTGATTGC
>NW_006964264.1:0-464 GCF_000164805.1 Carlito syrichta
ACAGCACTGCTTCTACGAATGAGTGAAGACATATTCAGCAATAAGGTGCGGTGGAGTAAAGGATGGTGCAGCTATACAGTCAGCATAATGTTATAGACTAACACTCTTATGTGTGCCTCAAGATCCTCAGGTCACACGTATGAAGGGGGCTAGAACTTAGCACTTAAAGAGAATAGTTGACAATCATCAAAACCCTATTAATTGCCTATGTTTATTTTGGCTTCCAGGACCTCAAATATACTGTTCCATTTGTAGGGAACGCTTTCCCTCACTCTTCTCCTGTCTAACTCCACCAAACTTTCGGGTCTCCAGCTAAAGTTCACTTATGTACTCAGGAATCTTTTGCCTAGGAAAATTAAAGTTGCAAGAAAACTTTCTTGTTCATGCCAGCAACTGCCTGGAATACCCAGCAACTGCTCAATAAAAAGTGTCAGATGAGGCGCGGCACAATGGCTCACGCCAGT
>NW_006964265.1:0-603 GCF_000164805.1 Carlito syrichta
AAAAGATTCTGTTATCAATGCATTTCAATAACACACACACAGAGGACACAGGTATTTCTGATCATACGTTCAGCCTAACGACATCTCGCCACCACTATTCTATGAAACACTTATCCTTAATAAAATTCCTCTTCCTACAGTCAGGTTACTGTAAGAATAGAGTTACCTCTAAGAGCTCTGGAAGCTATTCTAAGCTACGTGGGGATGGATGTGTGCAATCCTCTGTCAATAAACATGAGGTGAAAGTCACGGCACACTTTTGTGAACATAGGATCACCCAGCGAGGTAACACCACAATGGAATCCCCGGATCAATGTTTCTTTCCTGAGACGCCTTATCAGTGTGTATCAGAGTTCTAAGAGCTTTCTCGGCGTCTCTATACCACTTAAGACTGACCACACTATCACAACAAGAAATTGCTGCTCATAGGAGACATCAAATGCTAGAGTACTCACAACCTGTGGCTCAGTCTGCTGAGAAACATCCATTACATTTCTTCTTCTGGGCCTATAGGTGGATCTTCCACGCCAACTCATATTTCGAACTGAAAACAGAATACTGGCAATTGGAACATGCACTTGAGAGGTCAGTCACCTTTGGCCA
>NW_006964266.1:0-966 GCF_000164805.1 Carlito syrichta
CACAATAACAAAATCATGGAACCGAACCACCAGCATATCTTTGGGAGACTGAATAAAGAACATGAGGGACAGGGCTCAGTGTGTCATCCTGTAATCCCAGCACTTTGGAAGGCCAAGGGAGTTGGATTGCCTGCGCTTGCAGGTTTGAGATCAGCCTAGGCACGTGGTGAGAGCTCAACTACAAAATATATTAGAAATTAGCTGGGCATGGTAGCGTGTGCCTGTAGCACTGGCTACTTGGAAAGCTGAGGCAGAAGTGTCACCGGAGCCCAGGCAGTTGATGTTAAGATGGCCCTGAGTGTGCCAGTGCACTCCAGCTTAAGGACCAACCGGGATCACAACTCAATAAAAAAAAAGTGGTATATATTCTTGATGGAACACTAGACCCTCAATGTAAAAGAAAATCAAAATTATGTCATTTTCAACAATATCTATGCAGCTGGAGAACCTCATTTTAAATGAATTGTTACAGAAACAAAGAAACTAAATACTGCATGTTCTCACTCACAAGTGTGCCCTAAACACTGGGAACAAGAATGGAGATAAAAGAGACTGGGAACTGATTTAAGCAGAGAGGGAGAAAGAGACATATGTACACAAAACTACCCACTGGATAACATGATCATTTCTGTGATTGGGTGGGCTGTTCAGAGAGAAAAACTTGCCTTCCTGCCAGAAAACTCTGTAAGTAATTCTCACATGTACGCCATGATTCTAAAGTTATAACATACCAAAAAAAGAAAACTTAATATGGAGGATGCACAAACACATCATATTCAAGACCTTAAAGCCCGGTCTCATTAAAATTTAAAGAAGGAAAATGCTGCAAGTTATGCTCTTAGATCACTGTGGCACAAAGCTTAAGCAACAATCTTAAGAGAGCCATAAATACCAAAATATTTGTAAATTAAGCAATAGGTACCTGTTGGGGTGGCATTCCTAGGGTACACCTTTTTGTTTGGCCTG
>NW_006964267.1:0-376 GCF_000164805.1 Carlito syrichta
GACAGCACTCTGCCATGGCTTCCACCAGAGGGTCACCAGTGTTCCTTTCCCCATGGCCTCTCAAGTGGCCAGATGACACGGGTGCACCACCATGCTCAGCTCATTTTTTTGTCTTCTTGTGGAGACAAGTTCTCAGCATGTTCCCTGTGCTGGTCTGGAACCTGGTTCTCAGGTCTTTCAGAATGCCTCACCCTCCCAGAGTGCAGGGTGAGGGCGTGAGCCCTCATGCCTGTCCTACACATTTTTATAGGGGCCCAACCATGAGATCCACTCCCTTCCTACAACCTGGGACACAGGAGAGTTTGTACAAAGTCAGCCGCTGAGCCCTCCCCTGGGAGAGCCCCTGGTGCAGGGGCATGTCTGCACGTGGGTGCCA
>NW_006964268.1:0-2685 GCF_000164805.1 Carlito syrichta
CCTGGACATGTGGACTTGAACGTCTAGAGGAACTTGTTCAACCACTCCCTCTACTGTCCTTTGACATACTCTTCCCTCTGGGAATAATCACTGGGTCACCTCCACAAATGCAGCTCAAATGCACCGGTCTCTGTTTTAGTATCCCACCAAATCCTGCTCATTGGAACAGCCTCCTAACTACCTCTTTGCCGCCCCTCTGGTGTTACATCACACTGTCCTATACACTGCTAACAAGGTCTCCTTCTAGAGTGCAGTGCTGAGGAAGACACTCCCTTGCTGGAAATCTTTCAGTGACTTCCCTTTTCCCACAGAATAAAACTCACATTGCTTATTTTGTTTTATTTTCTAGTGCAAATGAACAAGCCACTTCTGTGGGAATATGCCTTGACTCACAGAGTTCTACATTTGGTTCATGCCATTACCTCTCCTCCGTTGTCCACCCTGGAATGCGACCTCCCCATTTCAAACTTTGGGAGTTCTCCCATCCTTCCAATGCCACGTCCTGCCCTGGAGCCTTCCCAGATGTCTTCGATCCGAGCAGTATGTGCTTCTATGATCGCGTTCACCAGCTGTGCCCTTGCTTTGTGTTTCCTTGTGCATGTGGACTATCTTCCTGCTGAGGTGGGTGGGGAGAAGGAGGCGATGGATGGGCTGCTGGAGATGCTGGAGAGCGCCAAGCTTGAGTGGCAGCACACGGTCCTCAGAAACACCAGCTCACAACGCAATTCCAAATATTCGAATTCTGCCTGAGAAGGAAGTTAAGGATCATTACCTCAACCAGTTAGTTTCAAGTATATTTTCCTTTGCACAGGAATGCTATATCATACAAACTGTATAAGTACATTTTAAAGTGCTCTTTTAATAACTATACAATAAAAATTCTAAGTGGCAGGAAAGCATTGAGTTATAGTTTAAATGGTGGCAATTTTTCCAATTGGTACATAAAATATTGGTAGTTTTATTTAGATGGATCTCAGATTCATGAAATACCTGGGCCACAAAGGGAAAAAGGCAAGTCATGGGCCCCTCACCCCATCTTGGGCATCAGGGAGGGCTTCCCTGAGGAAGTGACATTAAGTTGAGACCTATGAAAGGAGAGGATGCTGGGAAAGGATGCTTCAATTTTCCAAGGAAGAGGAAAAGAAAAATACAGCCTCCATTTCACCCTCCTTTCATGAGATATCCCCAACAGTGGTCCGTGGCTCCCCAACCAGCCCAACTACCTGCTGCTTAGAGGTAGTGTCCCGACTACCTGTGTCCTTAGATGCAGGTCAAGGCTGACAGTGCTATGTTCAGTGATGTCCCTGCCTGGGGATGAATAACACTGACTGACATGAAAAGTGCCCAGCTTTTCTGGGCAGGCAGAAAAGCCAACAGCTTATCCCTCCAGCTTAGAGTGTCCCCATTGCTGCTACACACTGTGCCAGATTCTGACATTGATTTTTCAGATCTCAAGGCTTCCTTTGGTTTGGGGCTTCATTTCTGTGTGCTCACCACCTTGAAAGGGATCACTAGAAGAAGCGTTTTGAATATGCTGCCTTGCAGCATGAAGAAGAGATTGCTGATCTTGGACACACAGAGAAAGTAGTGAACCAGAGCCTTTGGATGTTTCCAAAGTGTACTTCAAACCAGGAGCTAGATGAAAGTGAAATAAAATGATAGCTTTGTAATTAATATAAACCACCAGGTTAACCAATAAGCAGCCAGAAGTGGCAGAGATGGTGACCCCTCCTTCCTTACTTCTGGAATATATGGCTAATTGATCATGGGACTCGCTCCTATTCTGCCCAGATTGAGCCTCAGAATCCTTCTCATCACACTAGTGCCAGGAAGCCCTTGCCAGTCAATTAGGGAGCTGATTGATTAGAGAAAGAAGGAACAGTGGAATCCCAGCCAGAAGACCTGGCTGGTATGTCCAGCTCAGCTTCCAGCCAACAATGTGGCCATGAACAAGTAATTTAATCTCTCTAAACCTCAGTTTTCTCATATGTAAAAGGAAGTAGGTGGTCTGATGTTAAGTTCTCTTGTAATGCTCACATTCTAAAATTACAAAAAGTAAATTGCTGTAGCATTGGAACTTTGTGTGGGTTTGGATATCACATCAACATTTTGAAGGACCCCTGGATGCTCAATGTGGCTGCTAAATGATCTGTAAGATCCATGAACCTGAACACTCCAGAATCTGCAGTCAGGTCTGTAAGGTAGCACTTGCAGATATGAAAGAATTAGGAAAAGGAGAAACGCTGATACAGAGAGATGACTCTGCTGACCTCAACTAGGCTCACTCATACATCTGAGGGTCTGCTTGTCATCAGCTGATCTACAATGGCTTTGCTTGGTGTGATTGGGGTGACTTGATTCTGCTCCTCACATCTTTCTTCCTTTAGCTGGTTGGCTTAGGCGTGGTCTCACGACAATAGATTTGGTACAAGAGCACAAACAGAAACACACAAGTGCTTATTTGAGCTTTGCTTGCACAACTCTGCTAGCCTTCCAGGGAAGGAAGGCCACCTTCAGAGGATACTTTGATAACCTAGAAGATGTGTTACCTTTGGCTGCCTTACCCATCAAACCCAAACTTGTGATAATGTGCTTTAACAAAAGTTTGCTGAACCACTTCCATACATAACAGCCAATGTACACAGGTAATTTGGATGATAAATTTCAAAAGTTAGATCATCAGAT
>NW_006964269.1:0-338 GCF_000164805.1 Carlito syrichta
CACCTCATCAATAAGGGTACCTGCCTAATGAACATTTGTATACCTAACCCTGAATTATGCTCCAAATATTTAAAATTAAAAATTTAAGAGAAAAAAGATTTTCTACTAATTGAAAAAAAAATCTGTCAGTTTTTCTCCAACTCTTCCCAAAAAATGAGCAGAAGAAAACATGTCAAAACCCATTTTATGAGGTCAGCATTACTCTCACACAAAAACCAGATAACGATGCAATAAAAAAATATATATATAGGTCAATATCCCCAGTGAATACAGAAAAGTCTTCACCAAAATCCTAGCAAACCAAATCCAACAGCGTATTAAAAGGATCCTGGAATGAA
>NW_006964270.1:0-334 GCF_000164805.1 Carlito syrichta
GAGAAAAATGCACCTGCTCTCAAAATTTATTCACTTGACTGACTTCCAGGAAATTGCACTGCTGCTTTTAAGCTGTTTCCTCCATCAAACACTTCTCAATATCCTTTGCCACTCTTTGCTAATGTTTTCCAATCTCTTTCCTTATCTTTTATTTCACATAAATACAAAAATAAAACAAAATAATACTTTTCTTGGATGCACATTTTAGCACATACACATATTGAATACATATATTTCTGCATATAAATGAAATACTATATTAAGTTGTCCCTACTCATTATTTTCATCTTAGTTTAAAGATGACTTAAACACCTAAAATTCGGGATGATTCGGA
>NW_006964271.1:0-323 GCF_000164805.1 Carlito syrichta
ATAATAATCAACACCACTGCCACCACCTCCATGCCTGCCACCCAGTGGGAGGAATCACACTTAGGGATGGGAGAAGAAAAGACCCTTTCATGACTGCTGTTCACGGGAGGTTTCAATGTTGGTCACCGGGGACGTCCATCACACGTCTTCACCCATGTATT
Organism: Carlito syrichta; assembly: GCF_000164805.1. Classification (NCBI taxonomy): domain Eukaryota; kingdom Metazoa; phylum Chordata; class Mammalia; order Primates; family Tarsiidae; genus Carlito; species Carlito syrichta. Next base: position 162 of record NW_006964271.1, read on the forward strand.
CCAGAAGACCTGCCTCCACCCTCCACCCTCCACAGTCATTCCCCATGGCAAAGACATGTGTGAGTTCATGGAACAGAGCAATCAATGTGGTCTGGCAAAGACGTGTGTGAGTTCATGGAACAGAGCAATCAAGGTGGTCTGGCAAAGGCACGGCCAGCCCAG
>NW_006964272.1:0-2520 GCF_000164805.1 Carlito syrichta
CTTGTACTTGCGGTTGATGAGGGCTAAGCAAAGGCACCCTGGGTCAGAGGCCACTGCATCCTGTGTAGCTGGGACCACAGGCACCACCATGCATGACTCCAGTGTTGGCATTCTGGGGAGAGACGAGTTCTCACTATGTGACCCAGGCTGGTCTCAAACTTCTGTGCTCCAGCAGTACCCCGCCTCGGCCTCCTAAAGCCACAGTCCAATGTCTGCTGATCCACTGTCTTTCAGGAACTCTAGGCTAAAGGTTGCAACGTCCTTCCAAAAAGATCTCTGTCTATTCAAGATGATCACAACTACATACACAAATGGATGCTCTTCTTCTTTTTCCTTTTTTTACTTTTTTTTCTTTGATTCAGAATCTCATTCCATAGCCCAGGCTGGAGGGCAGTTTTTCACTCCTGGCCACTGCAGCCTCGGCCTGCCAGACTCTGGAGATCCTTTCCCCAGCCTTCCGAGGTGCCACAACAACAGGCACATGCCAGCATGCCTGGCTTATTTGGGATGGAATGTAGAGACAAAGTCTCATCGAGGTGCATGGGTGGGTCTCAACCCACAGACTCAGGCTGGCCACTGGCCTTGGCCTCCCAAAGCATGGGATGATGAGGCTGAACTCCCAAGCCCACCCTCGATCCTTCATCAAAAATGAACCAGAAGGCCTGGCACAGCATCCCATGCCTGGAATCCCAGCATTCTGGGTGGGAGGATGACAGGAGCCCAGGGGCCCAAGGCCAGCCCACACAGTGCAGGGAGACACCATCTCTGCACCCATCTAAACGGGGGTCGGGTGTCAAGGTGACTGCTATTCCGGCCACTCCAGAGGCTGAGACAGGAGGATAGCCAGAGTCCACAATTGTGAGGCTGGCAGTGAATGACGAACTTGTCCCTGGGCCCTTTCTGGGCCACAGACCCAGACCCTGTCTCCAAAAACATCAGATTCATACACAGATTCTCAAGTGCGTGTGGTGCATTCACAGGATGACTGGCTTTAGAGCCAGGAAACATGAGATTGGGGAGGAAGATATTTCCCCGGGTGAGGGATGCTTCCCTGGCCTTTCTTGGTGGAAGGTCTTCCCTGCAGAATGGGAGGGTTGGCCTGACAGGGGCACAGTTCTCACCTTGGAGAGAAGAGCCAGCACTAACCCGGCCAGGAAGTTTCAGAAACTCCTGCACCAAAACAGGGGCAGCCATTGGGGGGTTTAGGGCTGGAAGGTGCTGAGCTTGGGGGACCCTCACATGTGGCAAGGGTGGGGAGGAAGACTGAGGGCAGCAGGTTTGCAGGAGAATGGATTTTTTTCTTTCTTTTTCTTTCTCTCTCTCTTTTGTTTCCTCACTGGGTAGCCCTGGATGCTCCCAAACCACCCAACTTGGGCCTTCCTCTCGACCTTGGACTCCCAAACTGCTGCGATCACCAGTTTTTTCATTTGGTCGACATCCTGGTCTTCCTGCCTGGTCTTGAACTCTGGGCCTGAGGCGATCCTCCCACCAGGCCTGTCCTCACTCAAGGTTTTCTGGGTTTTTCTTGAGTTCAAAGTGGGGACTTTCTATGGTCTAGCCTGGTACCAACTCCCAGGCTCCAGCTATCTTCCTGTCTCGGCCTCCCCAAGTGCAATGGAGAGCAGCATGAGTTGCCCGACCACCCCCCAAGGTATGAGAATCATGCCCTCCCTTTCCCTGAGGCAGTCCCTGAGAGGATCAACCAGGTCCACCCTGGGGAATAAGGCAGATGCAAGGGCGGCTGCCCTAGTGAAGACATGCCCCTGCCCCATGAGCTCCACCAGGGTGGGCTTGGTGGGCGATTCCAGCTGCCCTTTTCAGGGTCCCAAAGGGACCCACAACCACAGGTCATCTGAAGGGAGCAGACTTGGTGATGGGGCCCCGAGAGTGGTATGAAGGTCAGCGCAGGGGCTCACTTCTGTCACCCCAGTGCATGGGGAGGCTGAGGAGAGAGGAGAGCCTGAGCTCCCATTTTTGAGACCATCCCAGGCACCTTGACGAGACATCTTCTGTAAAAGAAACCAACAAAATGAGCCGAGCATGGCACCACACACATGTCATTCTGGGCGTGCTGCAGCAGGCTGTGGCATGAGGAATGCAAGAACCCAGCAGGTGGAGGCCATGGTGGCTGAGAGTGGGCCCCTGTGATCCGTCCTTGGAGACAGGGCGGGACTCTGAATCAAAATAAAAATACCAACCACCGCCACCACAACCACAGCCTGGGCTCAGGGGCTCAGACTGGTATGCCGGCTCTTTGCAGGCCAAGGTTAGTGGACGACCTGAGCCTGCAGGTTTGAGACCAGCCAGGGACAGTGGGTGAGACTTTGTCTGGGCCATCAAAATAAATCCAAGGATTGACCGGGCATGGTGGTGCAGTATTTTGGATCCAGACACTCATGGCGTCGATGTGGGAGGAATACCTGAGCCCATCAGGTGGAGTCCAGAGTTGTCATGAGCATGCCGCTGCACTATAGCCTGCATGACAGGGTGGGATTCTGACTCCAAATAATAATAATAACC
>NW_006964273.1:0-598 GCF_000164805.1 Carlito syrichta
CCTCCATGCTGACAGTCAAGACCCCGACTCTCACGTCATCAATGAAAACTCCCCCGTTCTGGCTCCTACAACCCCAAAGCCCAGTACCCGGCTGCAGGACTCCCAGGAAGTAGGGCTCTGCGGTAACCCACTCTTGATCTTCTTAGGAAGGTCACTTCATCTCTCAGGGTCTCAGTTTCTCACTCTGTCAGGTGGAGAGAGAACCCCCCTCCCCTGTCTGTTTCTCCCAAGTCGAGGAGGGGATGAAATGAGCTCCCAGATAGGTTTGTGCTTTGGAAGGCACAGTGCATTTACTCACAGGGGGTGGATTTTGTTTCATGCCAGGCGACACAGGATGGATCATCGGATAGGGATGGATGGATGGAGAGATGGATGGATGTACATGTATTTTAGATGGATGGATGGATGGAGAGATGGATGGATGTACATGTATTTTAGATGGATGGATGGGTGAATAGGAGGATGGACAGATGGCTGGATCCATAGATGGACGGGGGTACATATATGAGCGAATGGATGGGTGAGTAGGTGAATGGAGGGATGGGTGGGTGAGGGGATCAACAGATGGATGTACATGTACATCATATGGATGGATTGA
>NW_006964274.1:0-1691 GCF_000164805.1 Carlito syrichta
AATTCCTCGCCATTCCATTCCTCTCATTCCGTTGCATTCCAATCCATTCCAATCCATTCCATTCCTCTCCTTTCCATTCCATTCCATTCATCTCCACTTCTTTCAATTCCATTCCATTCCATTCCATTGCTCTCCATTCCATTCCATTCCATTCCTCTCCAATTCATTCCTATCCATTCCATTCCATTCCTCTCCATTTGATTCCATTCCATTCCATTTCGTTCCTCTCCATTCCATTCAAATCCATTCCATTCCATTCCTCTCCATTCCATTCCCTTGTAATCCATTCCATTCCTCTCCATTCCACTCCATTCCATTCCATTCCTCTCCATTTCATTCCATTCCTCTGCATTCCTTTCCATTCCATTCCTCTCCATTCCATTCCATTCCATTTCATTCCATTCCATACCATTTCTCTACATTCCATTCCATTTCATTCCAATCCAATCCATTCCATTCCACTCCATTCCATACAATATTTCTCCATTCCATTCCTCTCCATTCTATTCCTCTCCATTCCATTTTTCTCCAATCCTTTCCATTCCTCTATTCCTTTCCATTCCTCTCCATTTCATTCAATTCCATTCCGTTAGTCTCCATTCCATTCCCTTCCATTCCTTTCCTTTCCATTCCATTCCATTCCTCTGCATTTCATTCCTTTCCTTTCCATTCCATTCCATTCCTCTCCATTGCATTCCATCCCATTCCATTTCCCTCCATTTCATTCCATTCCATATCTCTCCATTCCATGACTCTCATTCCATTCCAACCATTCCATCCCATTCCATTCTTCTCCATTCCATTCAATTGCACACAATACTTCTCCATTCCATTTCTCTCCATTCCATTCCATTCCTCTCCATTCCATTCCATTCCTCTCCATTCCATTCCATTCCTCTCCATTCCATTCCATTCCTCTCCATTCCATTCCTTTCCATTCCATTGCATTACTCTCCACTCGAGTCCATTCCATTCATCTCCATTCTATTCCTCTTCATTCCATTGTATTCTGCTACATTTCATTCCATTCCATACCATTCTATTGCATTCCTCTCCATTCCATTCCATTCTATTCCTCTCCATTCCATTCCATTATTTTCCATTCCACTCCATTCCATACAGTTCATCTCCATTCATATCATCCATTTCCTACCATCTATTCCATTCCACTCCTCTCCATTCCATTCCATTCCATTAAATTACATTCCCCTCCATTCCATTCCATTCCATTCCATTCCATCCCATTCCATTCCATTTCATGCCTCTCCATTCCATTCATTCTATTCTTCTCCATTCTGTTCCATTCCTCTCCTATCCATTCCATTCCTCTTCATTCCATTGAATTCCATTCCATTCTTCTCCATTCCAGTCCATTTCATTCCTTTCCTCTGCATTCCAATCAAGTCTATTCCATTCTTCTCCATTCCATTCCATTCATCCTGATTCCATTCCATTCCTCTATATTCCATTCCATTCCTCTCCATTCCATTCCCTTCTTCTACATTACATCCCATTGCTTTCCCTTCCATTTCATTCCTCTCCATTCCATTCTATTGTAGTCCGTTCGATTCCATTCCATTCCATTCCATTCCATTCCTCTCCATTTCATTCCACTCCATTCCATTTCATATCATTCCATTTCACTCCATTCCATTCAATTTCATTTCTCTCCAATCCATTCCATTCCTTAC
>NW_006964275.1:0-763 GCF_000164805.1 Carlito syrichta
CGGGAAGAAGACTCAAGGCTACATTGGCATCTACACTCTGCTTTCCCCAAGATAGCTCATCTTTTTTTCTAAGTCCAAAGAACCCTTATTTAGTCTAGCAAAGGATAGCCCGTATCTTTAGCTGATCATTCAAATGTATTGTTTGTGTACATGGGCCCCAGATTTTGAAACTGAAAGTCACAAATTAATTCCTTTGCTATCTGTGTTCTGCAATGACATCTTTAAGACAGTGACTCTGTCAGGACAGGCTATGTTATGCTGTAAAAACAAATATCCCAACACTCTGTGGCTTAACATAGCAAATATCTACCTTTCTCCCTCACGCTACCTGGCCAGTATGGAGGGTGAGCTTTCATCTAGTCTTTCAGAATTCAAGGCAGACACTAGCTGAATATCAACACGTGCTTCCACAGTTATCCATCAGGTGAAGAGAAGATATTGGACTGTGAGTTATCTTTTAAAGTTTCTGCCAGGAATAAAACACATGTCACAGTAGAGGCTGAAGAGAATGGCCTGATATAGCATATACAGAAAAATATCCAGAAGGAAAAATTATCCCGGGATACTGTCTTCGTCTGCTCTGGATGCTGAAAGAAAATATCACAGATTGAGTGGTTTAAACAGAAATTCGTTTTCTCATAGTTCTAGAGGCTGTAAGTCCAAGATGAAAGTGTCTTAGCAGTCTCTTCTTGGCTTGCAGACAGCCGCCTTCTCAGTGTGTGATCACATGACCTTTTCTCGGGTGTGTGGAGAGAGAGAGCTC
>NW_006964276.1:0-2723 GCF_000164805.1 Carlito syrichta
CTCCTACTGTTTTGGTTGCTATCCTGCCAATTATAGCATGCCAGGTGGGTTGTATTTATTCAGAAAAATCGTATTGGGCTTATATTCCAAACCCTCCAGTGTTCCAGCCTGTTACATGGGATGCTAAGATTATTACTGTTTTTACTAATCATTCCTCTTTCTTTGGAGGCCCCACACTCTTTTCATCATAGGTCAAAATTGTTATTAATGATAATCTTTCTTTTTAAGGTTGTTCGACTTCTCCTCCAATATGATTTAGGTTACCTAAAAAATCGAATGGTTCCTTGATATTTCAGATTGTTTAAACTCACGTATAAAAGCTATGGTAACTGAAAGCCCTCTTATCTTCCCAGAACACAAATGACTGAGATAATAGGTTTCTTAAATTATTGATGCTTGGGGACTCTGACCCTAAATTAGCAACCAGGTCTTGGGAGGAACACCTGAGCCCCTCAGATGGAGGCCGTGGGGGCCATGATCACCCGCCATTCCCATCCGGGTGATGGAGAATCTGGTCACAAAAAATACACCTCCCACGTGCGTCATGACGAGCTTCCACGGGTCCCAGATAAAGGTCTGCATGAGCGGAGGATGTTGGAGGGAATGGAAGATGAACGGGCCCTCCCCCAACCCGAGGGTGGCAGACAGGACGACTGTAACCTGGACTGCCCTCAACATTGCCATACCGCCTTGATCACACTGTGCCCAATGCCTGCATTAGTTCGGGTTCGTCTGCTCAGTGAGTCCACACATGTACTTTGCCTTGGGGCATGAGTGTGGAGGGTGGAGGCCAGCCCTCTGGGGCACGTGGCCAAAGGCACAGGGAGGACTTGCCCATTGGCCATTTTTGAAACCTCCCACAAACGACAGGCTGGAAAGTGCCTTTTCCTCTCCCATCCCTGAGGGTGACTCCTCGTGCTGGGTATCAGGGGTGGTGGTGGTGGTGGTGGAAGTGATTATTATTATTTGGAGTCGGAATTCTTCTCTGTCGCCCAGGTCAGAAGGCAGGGTTATGTTCAAGGACACCATGGACTCCACCATCCACACCCATGTGATCCTCCCTCCTCAGATCCCTGAGTGGCTGGAATCACAGATCTGTTCCACCACACCCGGTCAATGTTTGAATTTATTATTGATGGCCGAGAAGAGGTCTTGTCCTGTATACTGGGCTGATGTCAAAACTGTCAGCTCAGGTCATGTAATCACCTGGGTCTCTGTAGGGCCAGGATGCCATGCTGAGACCCTGAGTCTGGCCTCTGGTTGTGGTGGTGCTTGGTATTATTTTTCTCAGATGGAATCCCAATCTGTTGCCCAGGCTGGAGCACAGGGGACAGCACTCTGCCATGGCCTCCACCAGAGGGTCACCAGTGTTCCTTTCCCCATGGCCTCCCAAGTGGCTGGATGACATGCATGCACCACCATGCTCAGCTCATTTTTTTGTCTTCTTGTGGAGACAAGTTCTCAACATGTTCCCTGTGCTGGTCTGGAACCTGAGTCTCAGGTCTTTCAGAATGCCTCACCCTCCCAGAGTGCAGGGTGAGGGCGTGAGCCCTCATGCCTGTCCTACACATTTTTATAGGGGCCCAACCATGAGATCCACTCCCTTCCTACAACCCGGGACACAGGAGAGTTTGTCCAAAGTCACCCGCTGAGCCCTCCCCTGGGAGAGCCCCTGGTGCAGGGGCATGTCTGCACGTGGGTGCCACCACTCCACTGACCTCAGTCCCTAGGTTCAATCCCCTCCCTCCTACCAGGGATCACCACTTGGAAAGTGAGGACTTTACTCTCAAATCTACATGGGGGCACAGATGGCCTGGCTACTTACACCTGTCTCCTTGGCTTTCATTGAGTCCAAGACAGGAAAAGGGCCAGAGCCTAGGAGTTCAAGACCAGGCTGGATACCATAGCAATCCCTCAATATGACCCCTAGCAAAACCTAGAAAACCTTGGTTGAGGCCAGTCCTCGGTAGGAGGATCGCCTCTGGCCCAGAGTTCAATACAAGGCAAGAAGACCAGGATTTGGACCAAATGGAAAGCCTGTGATCGCAGCAGTTTGGAATGCCCACCCTGAGAGGATGGCCCAAGTTTTGTGGTTTGAAATCACCCTGAGCAACCTAGTGAAACAAAAGAAAGAAACAAATAAACAAAGAAAGCAAGTAATCCATTCTCATGCAAACATTCTGCCCTCATTATGTCCCCCTCACCCCCCCCAATGTGAGGGTCACCCTCACTCAGCAAATTCCAGTCCCAACCTCCTCAATGGCTGCCCCCCTATAGTGTGGGAGTTTCTGAGGCTCCCTTGCTGCGTTCCTCTGACTCTCCTCTCTGAGGTGAGAAATGTGCCCCAGGCAGGCTGACCCTCAGACTCAGCAATGAGGTCCTTCCACCAAGAAAGGCCAGGGACACATCCCTCACCCAGGGATATTTCTTCCACCCAATCCCATTTTTTGACTCCAAAGCCAGTCGCCCTGTGAACAAACCACCTGCAGTTGAGAATCTGTGTACAATTCTGATATTTTTGGAAACAGTGTCTGCCTCTGTGGCTCAGGCTGGGTCCCGGGGACACGAATGTCCTTCACCAGCAGCCTCAAAATCGTTGGATCCAGAAATCCTTCTGCCTCAGGCCCCAGAGTGGCCTGAACAATGGTCACCTCGATCCCAGACCCCCAGTTTGGATGGGTGCTAGACGAGGTCTCCCTGTGTGACCCAGTCTGGCCTTGGGT
>NW_006964277.1:0-717 GCF_000164805.1 Carlito syrichta
AAACAACATTTCACTTTAAGTTGAGGTAGCAGATTGTTTTCATCTATTGATTTTTGGTCCAGAAGATCCTTTGCAGTCAAGGGAAGAGCCTTTTGCATGACATATATCACATAATAGAGCAGTATTATGTTTTATCTTAATTAAAAACAATGTATATGACATTTGCATATTTTTTAGCATAGTTTGATAGCTATGGAGACTTAATGTGGTATTCCTTTGAAAACTTCCAATAATGATATTATTCAAAGAAATATACAGACACAACATAATGCTATACACATTCTATTATTAGATTCAAAACTCTATCATTTCAAAATAGAATATAAAAACAAACAAATATCCCTACAAATTCATTAGAATAGCCATAATCCAGAATACTGAAAACACCAAATACTGGAGGGAATGTGGAACCAAAAAAACTCTTGTTCACTGATGATGATACAGCCATTTTGGAAGACAGTTTGCAGTTTCTTTTTTTTTTTTTTTTTTGAGTTGGAGTCTCACTCTGTCACCCAGACTGGAGTACAGTGGCCACTCCCGGCCACCGCAGCCTCGACCTGCTGGGCTCCGGTGATCCTTCCGCCTCAGCCTTCCAAGTAGCTGGAACTACGGGCATGTGCTACCACGCCTGGCTGATTTTTTGATTTATTGTAAAGATGAAGTCTTGCTGCCCAGGCGGTCTGCAGTTCTATAAAAGCTAAACAATCTTACGTTACA
>NW_006964278.1:0-1157 GCF_000164805.1 Carlito syrichta
AGGTAGCTATCTAGTTGACTAAAAACTCAACTAGCTGGTCATCTAACTAGCGGGATCACTTGCTTTCCTTCAGGTCTACTATCTAGTCGTCCCCCTTGCCTGCCAACCTGTCAGCAAAGTAGTCAGCTCACTCACCAGCCAACAGGTCAACTAACTTGTTGCCTCTCTCATAGGCCAATAGGTTACTAAGCTAATCGGCTTGCTCTCCAGCCGACTAGTTAAGTCATTTCACCAGTCTGCTCACACGCCAGCTGAACATTTAAGGCACCTCACCTGTTGCCTCACTTGTCAGTTGACTAGTGAAGTAAGCTCACTGTTCAGTTCCCTGGCTGGTCAACTAGTTAAGTCCTCTGAGCAGTCGGCTCACTCGCCAGTTGACTAAAGTCAGCTGACCAGTCAGTTCACTCACCAGTCAATATGATTGATAAGTTAAGTCAGCTGACAAATCGGCTCACTCACCGGGTGACTAGTTATGTCAGCTGACCTGTGAGATCACTCACTGGACAATGAGTTAAATTAGCTCACTTTTGGCTCACTTGCCAGCCGACTAGTTAAATCACATAACCAGTCAGCTGCCTAGCTAGGAACTAGTTAAGTCAGCTAACCAATTCGTCGAATAGTAGGCCAATTTGTCAGTTGACAAATTGTAGTCTTGGACAAGTTAGGCCATCTAAATAATCGGCCTACTAATCGGCCAACTAGTTAGGTCAGCACACCAGCCATCCAACTAGTTAACAGAACTGACTAGTCGGCCAACTCGTCAGTCAACTATCTCACCCAGTTAACTAGTCAGGCGACTAGTAGGCCAACTTCTTAAGGCAGCTAAAATGTTGATCGTGTAGTCAGCCAACATGTTAAAACAGCTAACTATTCTGCCGACTCACCAACCAAAAGGTTAAGTCACCTAGCTAACCTGTTAAACAACTAGTTAAGTCAGCTAGTTAACTAGTTTCCCAACTAGTTAACACAGGTAGCTAGCTCATTAATCAACTCGTTAAGTGAGTTAGCTATCTCATTAACCAGCAGTTTAAGTCAGCTAGCTAAGTCAGCTAGTTAACCAGTTAGCTAGTTACATCAGCTAGCCATGTCAACTACCTCACTAGTTAGCTAAATATATAAATCATCAACTTAAGTCTGCTACCTAGCTAATTAGTTAA
>NW_006964279.1:0-732 GCF_000164805.1 Carlito syrichta
CAGTTCCAAGTCAGGCAACAGGTGATCTACACTCTGATTATAAGTACAACCTACAAACAATACAAATTCAGAAAGTTCCAAGTAAGGCAACAGGTGACATGCAATCTGAGTAGGAATGCAACCAATAACCTATACAGAATTATAAAAGCTCCAAGTCAGAAAATAATTGGTGTATACTCTGAGTAGAAGTGCAAAACAATAACCATGACAGATTATGAAAGTTCCAGGTCAGGCAACAAGTGATCTACACTCTGAATAGGAGTACAAAACGGAAACCTATGCAATGACTGAAAATCCCATCAGGCAAGAGGTAATATGCACTCTGAGTAGGACTAAAAACCAATAACCTATACAAATTCTGAAAGTTTCAATCAAGCAATGATGATCTACACTCTGAGTAGGAGTGCAAATCAATAGCCTACACAGAATCTGAAAGTTCTAAGTCAGGCAACAGGTGTCCTACACGCTGAGTAGACATACCAACAAATAATCTATATAAATTCTGAAAGATCCAAGTCAGGGGAAAGGTTGTCTCCACTCTGTGTAGCACTGCAAACCAATAACCTGTACAGATTCTGAAAGTTCCAAGTCAGGTAACAGGTGATCTACATTCAGATTAGGCATACACACCATAACCTATACAAATTATGAACATTCCTAGTGAGGCAACAGGTTTTCTACACTGTGAGTCAGAGTACAACCAATCCCTATACAGATTCTGACTTCCAAATC
>NW_006964280.1:0-732 GCF_000164805.1 Carlito syrichta
GAAAAACTTTAGCATACATGTAACAAAACACATTCAGGAAGTCTATGTTGAAACCTATAAAACACTGTTTGAAAAAAAAAAAAAAGCAAAGATATCTAAATAAAGGAAGAGATATGCCCGTTCATGAGTTGGAAGACTCCACAAATCAGGATGGCAATTCTTCCAAAAATGGTGTAAAGCTTGAACACAATTCAAGTCAAAATTCCAGCAAAAATTTTGTGTAGCTAGAGACAAGAATATTCTACAGTTTATATGAAAACTTCAAGAAATTAGAATGTGCAAAAGAAAAATAAAGGGGGAGGACCCCATCTACTCAATGTCAAGATTTATTGAGTAGTTACTGTAGTCAAGGCTGGGTGGTTCTGGTGGAGTGTTGGGACATGGCAATTAAACTCAGTAGAGAATGAGAAAACACACACACACACACACACACATGACCAACTGATTTCTGACCAAACTGCAAGAACAAGTCAGAGAAGGAAGGATTGTCTTTTCCACAAAGAGTGCTAGAGTCCTTGGATGTCCACTTATACAATAATAAAAATTAACCTATGTTTCCCATCTCATATAAAAACTAATTCAAAATAAATCCTGGAGGCTGGGCATGGTGGCTCAAGCTCATTATTCCAGCACTTTGGGAGACTGAGTGAAAGGATTGCCTGAGCCCTGGGTTTTGAGACCAGCCTGGGCAACTTGTGAGACCTCATCCCTACAATAAATAAAAAAAACTAA
>NW_006964281.1:0-1244 GCF_000164805.1 Carlito syrichta
AGTTTTTGATCTTGGAGACTTCATTTGCTAAAAAAGAGGATTATGCACCTCTTTTTGGCATGGAAGGTATGTGACAACATAATGGCTTGTAAGTGTTGGGAACAAAAGGCTTATGTTTGGATCTAGTTGTCAAAATTGAGAGACAGAAAACCACCCACAGATTACTTTGTTCTATAACTGTAATATATTTCTGACTCACATTGATATATTCATTGCAGCCCTATGTGAATTTACCCATTGTAGATTTGTTTGGGGGGAGTATAAGTTAGTTTAAGTAACTTTTCATTCATCATACAATCTTCTGAGTGTTTATGTGTTTTTTGTTTCTTTGTTTGTTTGTTTGTTTTTTGAGTTGGAATCTCACTCTGTCACCCAGACCGGAGTGCAGTGGCTGCTCCCGGCCACCGCAGCCTCAACCTGCTGGGATCCGGCGATCCTTCCGCCTCAAGCCTTCCAAGTAGCTGGAACTACAGGCGTGCACTACCATGCCCGGCTAATTTTTGATTTATTGTAGAAATGAGGTCTCACCAAGTTGCCCAGGCGGTACTCGAAACCGCGGGCTCAGGCAATCCACTCACTTCAAGCCTCCCAAAGGTGCGGGATTATAGGCTGAGCCACTGAGCCTGGCTTATGGGTTTTATGTAATACAAACATATTCATCTACAAACCAAATTTAGGTACATAGAGCTCCTTGACTTCCAATGAACTTTTTACATGTGTACAATGTCTGAAACTTGTAGATAATTTAGAAATAAGCAAATAACTTGGGACTATCTTCTGAAAGCAATTTAGATTATGAATGAAGCTACAATCCTTTTGAATGTGCCTTTAATTCAAAAGGATGGCAGTTTCATTCATAGCATTCATTTATCCTCAGAAATTAAAGTATAAAAATTTCAATAAGAATTTCTTCTGGGCTTTGGTTACTATTAATCCATAATAAATCTCATAAGTTATATTTTTGTAATTTTTTAATGCTTCAGAAAACTTTTTTTCATACACTCTTGCTTAAGCTCCATGATAACCCTGAGAAGCAGACTGGGAATTTTCTTTATCATCTGAGGACTTATTGTTTGATATCTGAGGACAATATTGTCAACTTAAAAAAAAATGTTAACAATGATACAGAAGAATAGAGTAAGTCAGCAGGAAAAAGCAAGGGAATATCAAAACTTCAGAGAATTAGCTCATCTCTAGCTGCTGGGAATGTGCTTAACGAAGGAAGGAGGGCTTGAAAAATAGGG
>NW_006964282.1:0-722 GCF_000164805.1 Carlito syrichta
GAAGGAGCACAGGTCAGGCCCAAGTCTTGTCAAGTCATCTACACACATATGTCCTTGAAAAGTCCACACCATACAGTCTGTGGACTGCCATGAAGATGCAAGACACAGACAGGCAGACAGAAGGTCACACCACGGAGAGAATCAGGACGAGGCCCAGACACTCACCATGTATAAACTTAGATGACACCTTGAGGAACTGTGGTTCTCTGGCAGCACCTGGGCCTCTGCTGTGACTGGTGTGGTGTGCACTCATCAACTCCACTGTCATATCAAAATACCAGGGGTCAGGTGGCTGAAACAACAGAAAAGTATTTGCTCAGTTCTTAAGACTGGATGTCCAAGGTCAAGGTGCCAAGTGATTCAATTCCTGGTGAGGGCTCCCCTCCTAGTCATAGATGGCTTCCTTCTGGCCATGTTCTCAACATGGCCACTTTGTGCACTCATTCAGAGAGAGTAAGCTCTGTGCACCCATGCAGAGAAAGCAAGCTCTCTGCTGTCTCTTCTTAGAAGTGCACTGCAAGTGAGACAGCCCTCAGAATGGGAAAACAATATTTACCAACTGTATATCTGACAAAGGCCTAACATCTAGGATCTACAAGGAACTCAAAATGCACCGAAAGGAAACAGTCTCATTCAAAAGTGGGCAAAAGACATGAATAAACATTTTCTCAAAAGAAGATTCATGAGCAGCTAGCAGACACAAAGAAAAGTGCTCAGCCTCA
>NW_006964283.1:0-843 GCF_000164805.1 Carlito syrichta
ATACCTTGGATACATGGTATAATTCTGCCTTCAAAATTAGCAACTACATTTTTTCTCACATAAATTCTGAATGTTTTACTCTGCCTTAATTGAAACTTGTTGATATTCCAGACCTGTATCATTCTTAGAAAACTGAACCTTGACATTCAGTGTACCTAAGTGCTATTCAAAAGGCAGAATGCATAATAAATCTTAAAAATTTGAGAAAATAAAACATTACCATAATTTAATACAGCTATTTTCATTCCTAAAATTTTTGTAAATTTTCTTGGTGCACTCTGTATTTCCTGCTTGTTAATTTTGATTAAATGTTACAGATGTACAATCCTTAGAGAAAATAATCACCTTCCCTTTATATTTAACCCAATTTTTATTTTTAAAGAGTATTTCCATTGAATCTCCTAGCATTTTCTCTACCTAAGACATAATGCTGTACTCTGCAACAAAATATCCCATTAATCTGATACTTTTAATCACCAACCATTTAAAATGAAGGAAACAGAAAAAAGAGAATTTGGGGCCCACATGTATAAACCAAAATAACATGGAGATTTACAAAGTAGTAAGTATTTGGGCTCTGCATTAGTTTAAAAATTTAGATAATGGAAAATTGATTATAATCTTAGGAAAAGCAAAGTTCAAGTCATGTAGGAAAAACTGCTCAAAGGCTGTTACACAATACTAAAAACATCCAAAAGTTTCTAAACTACAGAAAGTGCAAAAATATTTGGTTGTGCTATAACCAAGCGCCAATAGGACTCAATGATCATAATAATAAAAGACTACCTCGTGTACACTCCCTCAGGCCCCCTCCCAGTTTGGTAGTTTTTCCATCCTGTCAAT
>NW_006964284.1:0-781 GCF_000164805.1 Carlito syrichta
CAAGAACATACTTTTTGTCCTGGAACCTGGCCTTAGTTTTTCCAAGGAACCTAACAGGCTTGGAGTGCCCGATACCCGTTTACAACTTTCAAGAGGACCAGAATGTTGCTGGAGTCCTGAAATGACCAATTCGTAATATCTGCATGCTAAATTGCTCCGAAACATTTGGGGAGTTCGAAGCCATGTTTATTGTTTTTCCCATAGCAGACACCCTGTGAATTTTTTGAATTGAGGACTCGTACAACAAAGATTCTTTGTCCGTCCTTAGTTGGAGGCCGTGTATGTGCTGTATGTGAGGACTCTATTTCCCTAGATTCCTGTTTTGAAACCCTGATTCTTTTTTAGTCCTTAGTAAGAGGCACCTGTAGAATTTTTGATAGAGGTACCGTGTAAAAGAGATTTCTTCATTTTTCTTAGCAAGAGGGCATGTAGTTTCCTGTATATGAGGAATGCTATTACCCACATTCATGCCTTGAATCCCTGATTCTCCTTTAGGCGTCAGCAAGATGCCCTGTAGATATTTAGGACTGAGGAGTCTTATAACCCAGATTCCTTATTTTTAGAAACAGCCATGCACTGGCCTGTATATGAGTACTCTCTTTCCCACATACATGCATCGAAACCCTGCTGCTGGTTTAGACATTAGGAAGACGCCGTGTTGTTTTTTTGGATTGAGAACACACGTCACCCAGATTCCTTATTCTTTCTTAGGAAAAGTCCGTGCAGTTGCCTGTATATGAGGATTTCATTTACCTAGATTGTGCTTCAAAAACTCAAATAC
>NW_006964285.1:0-1266 GCF_000164805.1 Carlito syrichta
AAAAACCAAAAGAGGAGTATGGGTCTCTTCCAGACCCCTGGGAGGGCAGACACTGAGAAAACTGACTTTGGAATGCAAACAATGAAGAGCCCCCAGAATGAAGGGTCTCAAACTACAAACCTAGATATCAAGCCATTAATGGAGAGATTAAAAAGAATTGAGGAGAGACAAGAAGAAACTAGGAAGGAGCTGATATCTGAGATAACAGTAATAAAGAATATTGTGAATGAAATAAATGACAAACTAATAAGCATGGAAAGCAGAAACACCCAAGCAAAAGAAAGAATCTCAGAGGTTGAGGACCAAAATATAGAACTAACCCAAACTCTTAAAAACACAGAAAATAAGCTCAAAAAGACAGAACAAAACCTTCAAGAGATGAGTGATTACTTCAAGAGACTGAACCTAAGAATAATTGGCCTTCCTGAAGCAGAAGGAGTGATAGAGACCACACTGGAACAAACCTTCCATGAGATCATTCAAGAAAACTTCCTTTATCTAATAAGTGATACAAAAATTCAAACACAAGAGATTCAGAGAACACCTACAAGACAACAAATGAGAAGACCAACTCTTAGACACATAATAATTCACCTAAACAAAGTAAGCATAAAAGAAAAAATACTAAAGGCAGCAAGAGAAAAAGGCCAGATCACCTCCCATGGAAGACCAATTAGAATAGCAGCAGATTTATCTAGAGAAACACTGCAGGCTAGGAAAGCTTGGAGCTCTATCTTCAAAGTCCTAAAAGATAAACAATTTCAACCAAGAATAACCTACCCAGCCGAATTAAGCTTCATCAGTGAGAGAGAATTGAATCTTTACCAGATATCCAATCCCTAAGTACTTACACTGCCACCAAACCACCTCTATGTGAAACATTTAAGAAAGTACTAAACACAGAAGAAAAGGAAAAAAGAACAACGTTTTTCACAAGAGTACAGGAAAAAGAATAAAATACACTTAAACCAACCCCAGAACCAAAAGAAGGACAAAAAAACAAGTGGAAGAACAACAACTCTATAAGAACTCTATGATAGAGACTCTCACACTTAAAAATTAGCCTGAATATAAATGGACTAAACACACCACTGAAAAGACATAGAATGGCAAAATGGGTAAAATGTCACCAGGCAACAATATACTGCCTTCAAGAGACACATCTCACTAGAAAGGACATGCACAGACTCAAAGTAAGAGGATGGGAAACAAGTTTTCACGCGAATGGAACACAAAAGAAAGGAGGAGTCATGACCCTAATTTCAG
>NW_006964286.1:0-1082 GCF_000164805.1 Carlito syrichta
CCTATCTGAATTGTACATTTCTCTGTAGGTTACATAGAGAATAGATTCAGGAAGGCAAGAGTGAAAATCAGAAGACAAGTCAGAAGTCTAGAGCAATAGGTGAGTCAATAGATGGTGAGGGCCTGACCGAGAACAGCAGGGGGAAGGAGAAGGAAGAGGAGACAGGTCAGAGCACCGAGATACAGCAAAATATGCAGTAGAAGTCCCCCTACTTAACACATCCGAGCTATTAGCTTCAGGCATCTCAATTACTTGAGCCCATCACAGCCTCATAGAAGGTAATCGAAAACAAATATTCCAAGCCTTACTTATTACTATTATTCTAGGTGCCTACTTTACTTCAAGCGTCATAATATTTTGAGACATTTTTCACTATCTATGACGGGGTTTATGGCTCAACATTCTTTATGGGTACAGGCTCTCACGGACTCCACGTTATCATTAGCTCAACTTTCTTAGCCGTCTGCCTTTTTCGACAATTAAAATTCCACTTTACATCTAGCCACCATTTCAGGTTTGAAGCAGCCACAGAGATGAAGAATGAGATTTTAGAAATAATTGGGTTGTTGAATGAAGGAAATAAAGATGAGGGGTTTTTTTCTGGCTTGTGTGCCCAGGTCAGTGGTGGGAAAGCTGGTTTTCTTCTTTCTTTTTTTTTTTTTTTTGAGTTGGAGTCTCACTCTGTCACCCAGACTGGCGTGCAGTGGCCGTTCCCGGCCACCGCAACCTCAACCTGCTGGGCTCCAGCGATCCTTCTGCGTCAGCCTTCCGAGTAGCCGAAATTACAGGCATGCGCTACCACACCCGGCTGATTTTTTGATTTATTGTAGAGATGAGGTCTCACTGCCCAGGCAAGTCTCGAACCCACTGGCTCAGCAATCCACTCACCTCAGTCTCCCAAAGTGCTGGCATTACAGGCTGAGCCACCAATTCAGGCTATTTATTATCTTGATTCATCTATTCTTCCTTTCTTCCAATTTTTTTGGATCTTCCCTTCCCCTTCCCTGAGGCTTAGACTCCATGAAGGGCGATAATTTGTGGGAGATTACTTAGTGCTAAGGCACTGGGGATGAATGAAGTGG
>NW_006964287.1:0-713 GCF_000164805.1 Carlito syrichta
CGGCTGCGGTGACCAGGAGCATGCCACTGCACTCCAGTCTGGGTGACAGAGTGAGACTGCAACTCAAAAAAAAAAAAAAAAGGATGTATTTGCCCTCTTTTCCCTGCAGGGGAATTAAAAAAAAAAAAAAAAAAAAAAAAGAACTAGAAGGAAATTTTAGGAGAGAGCGACAAGTATGACAGCTGTGGTAAGGAGGATTAAAAATGTTTTGTATATGAGGCTGGCTTGCAGCAAAAATGGAAGGATAGTTTCATCAATTTGCCAGATGCTATTGGTAACCTGTTAAATTTCAAATATTGCTATGGAATGGGAACAGTAGTAACCAAAATCAAATACAAGCATTTACAATCTGATGAGGCAGACAACATTTTCATCAAAGAGTCACATAAATAGCTATACATTTACATGGGATGCAACCTTAATATCTAGGAGGGAAATGGTGAAATAAATTGTGTCATTTCATTTTGATTTAATATTACGTAGTCATTGAACTTATTTTTAAAAATTGTAAAATAGTTTCAGTAGCACTGGATAGTTAAAAAGTATGATATAAGTGGACCTTGAACAACTATCATAATACTATAAGAAAAGAATTGACAGTAGCAGGGAAACTGCTGGGAGTGGAGCAGGGAAATGAGATTGGGGATTGGAAGTAGTGGGAATCTGCCTGGGGAAGTGGGGACACACCTCATCAACAAAGGGTGCCTGCATAA
>NW_006964288.1:0-3848 GCF_000164805.1 Carlito syrichta
CCATCGAGGTGCCCATATTCCTGGCCACTGTGGAGGCTGAGGTGGGAGGATCATCTGAGTCCATGATTTTGAGGCTTGTGGTGAATGTCGGTCATATTCTTGGGTCCTAACCTTGGTCACAGAACCATACCCTGTCGCCAAAAACATCAGAATCATACACAGATTTTCAACTGCACATGGTGTGTTCACAGGGTGACTGTCTTTAGATCCAGGAATAATGGGATGGGGGAAGAAATGTCCCTGGGTGAGGGATGTCGCCCTTGCCTTTCTTGGCAGAATGTCCTCATTGCCGAGTTGAGGGTTGACCTGCCTGAGACATATTTCACATCTCAGAGAGGAGAGCTGACAGGAATCTGGCCAGGGAGCCTCGGGAAATCCCACACCAAAGTGGGAGCAGCCATAGGGGGTTGTGGGTGAAAGGTGCTGAGCTTGAGGGACATTCACATGTGGGAGAGCATGGGGAAAGGACTTAGGACACAAGGTTTGCAGGAGAATGGATTTCTTTCTTTCTTCCTTTAATTGTTTCTACCTTCCTTGCACCCTTTCTTTCTTTCTTTCTTTCTTTCTTTCTTTCTTTCTTTCTTTCTTTCTTTCTTACTTACTTACTTTTCTTTCCTCACTATGTTGTCCAGGCTGCTCTCAAACCGACCAACTCGGGTCATCCTCTCAGCATAGTCTCCCAAACTCCTGCGATCACAGGGTTTACATCTCATCAACATCCTCGTTTCCTGCCTGGTCTTGAATTCTGGGCCGGATGTGATCCACTTGACGAGCTCTGCTCCCACCCAAGGTTTTCTGCGTTTTGCTTGGGGTTGAGGTGGGGTCTTGCTATGGTGAGCAGCCTAGTCTGGAGCTCCCAGGCTCCAGGTATCTTCCTGTCTCAGCCTCCCCGAATGAAAAGGAGACTTGCATGAGTCACCTGGCTGTTCCTGCCCCCCTGAAGGTTTGAGAGTCATGCTGTCCCTATCCCTGAGGCAGACCCCTGGGATAAGTGAGCAGGTCCACCCTGAGGAACAAGGCTAAAGGAGAGGTGGGAGCCCAGATGGAGACAAGTCCACTCACCAAGCGCTCCCCCCACAGAAGTCCTGGCAGGTTACTCTGGTTGCCCTCTCCACAGTCACAGGTTGTCAGAAGGGAGTGGACCTCACAATGGGGCCCTGAGAGGGATGTGGATTCTGAGCATGAGGGCTCACGACTCTCATCCCCATGCTCTGGAGGCTGAGGTGAGAGGATGGCCTGAGTCCCCAGGTTTGAGACCAGCCTGGGCACCTTGCCAAGACCACGTCTCTACCAGATGCCAAAAAACTGAGCCAAGCTTGGTGGCGCAGGCCTTCCATTTCAGCTACTCAGTAGGCCACTCTTGGTGGACCACTGAAACCCAGCTGGTGGAGGCCATGGTGGTTGAGAGCAGGCTCCTGTGCTCTGGCCTCGGCAACAGAGTGGGACTCCAACTCAGAATAATACCAACCACCACCACAACCACAGGCCGGTCTGAGGGGCTCAGCCAGGCATTCTGGTTCTTCAGAGGTGCAGGCGAGTGGACAGCCTGACCTACGGGGTTTGACACCAACCCAGGACACAGGGTGAGACCTCATCACAGACATCAAAACTAAATCCAAAGATAAGCTGGGCATGGTGTTGCAGGGCTGAGGTTCCAGCCACTCGGTGGGCCAAGATGGGATGATCAGCTGAGCAGGGCAGGTGGAGTCCATGGTGTCTGTGACCGTGATCCTGCCTTAAGGCCTGGGTGACAGAGCAGGATTCCAACACCAAATAATACCAATCACCACCACCGCCATGACCACCATCCCTGCCATCCAGGGCAAGTAGTCACCCTCAGGAATGGGAGAGGAAAAGGCACGTTCCCACCTGTCTTTGTGGGTGGTTTCAAAGTTGGCCTCTGGGCAAGTCCTTCCCATGCCTTTGGCAATGCGTCCCAGAAGTCCTACCTCCACCCTCCACACTCGTGCCCCACAGCCAAGACACCTGTGAGCTCAAGGAAAAGACTGTCCTGAGTTAGGGGGGCCAACAGGCATAGATCGAACAAGGAGGTCCAGCAATGCTGCAGCCAGCCCAGGTTTCAGTCACCTGGTCTACCTGCTTCGGGTGGGGGGGAGGGACCCTTCCTCTCTCGATCACTCAATCTTCCCACAGCCATGTGGACCTTTCCCTGTGGAGCCTTGGACGCCCATCATGACACACGTTGGAGGTATCTTTTTTGTCACCAGAGTCTCTGACAGCAGGGCTGGGTCACAGCAGCATGATCCTGGCTTCTGGGGCCTCAACCTGCAGGGCTGATGTTGTCCTCCTGCCTCGGTCCCTGAGCAACCTGGACTCTGGGTCTGCCATGCCTTACTCGATTTTGGGGCCCTCTTGCTGAGGTGAGGTCTGGCCACATTGCCCGGGCTCCTCTCTGACCCTGGGGACACAGGGAGCCTCCCACCTTGCCCTTCTAAGGCCCGGGACTGACGGCCATGAACCACAGTGCCAGGTCTGTACTCGCACGTGCTGTCAGTGGGGGCGACACAAAGGCAAGCCACAGGATGTAGGTCACCACATTCCATGTAGCCACGATGTGTGTGCCACCATGTGTGACTCGGTGCTTGTTTTCTGGAGAGTGATGAGGTCTCACTACTTGGCCCAGGCTGGTCTCGAGCTTCCAGGCTGCAGCAGTTCCACTCCTCAGCCTCTCAAAGCCACAGCCCAATTTTGTGCTGATCCACCCTCTTTCGAGATTTCTAGGCCCAAGCCTGGGGCCTCCTTACCAAATGATCTCTGTCTGTTCACAATGATCCCAACTACATATACAAATGGATGCTTTTCTTTTTTTTCCTTTTTTCCTTTTTTGTCTTTGAGTCAAAGTCTCACTCCTTCACCCAGACTTTATGGCGGTGGCTCTCTCCCAGCCACCGCAGCTCAGCCAGCCAGGTTCCAGTGAGCCTTTCATCAGCTTTCTGAGGAACCGGAATGACAGGTGCGTTCCAGCATGCACAGCTCATTTGGGATGGAGGGCAGAGATGAGGTTTCGCCTAGTTGCCTGAGTGGTTCTTGGCCACTGGTTCATGCTGGCTGGTGGCCTGGCCTCCCAAAGTGCTGGGATGATGAAGCTGAGCCCCCAAGCCTGGCCTCGATCATTCATCAAAAATGAACCAGAAGGCCTGGTGCGGCAGCCCATGCCTGGAACCCCAGCACTCTGGGAGTCAGAGGTGGGAGGATGGCTGGAGCCCAGGAGACCAAGGCCAGCTGAGGTCACACAGAGCGACCCCAGTGCTGCACCAATCTAAACAAGGAGTCTGGGGTCCAGGGTCCCATTGTCATGGCCACTACAGAGGCTGAGGTGAGAGGATCACCACAGCCTGTGAATTCAAGCCTGGCGGTGAATGATGGTCTTATCCCCGGGCCCCTCCAGGGCCACAGAATCAGACCCTGTCTCCAAAAACATCAGAATCATACACAGATTCTCAAGTGTGTGTGGTGTGTTCACAGGCGACTGGCTTTAGAGTCAGGAATCATGGGTTTAGGGGGAAGAAATTTCCCCAGATGAGGGATGTTTCCCTGGCCTTTCTTGGCAGAAGGTCCTCATTGCTGAGTGGGATGGTTGGCCTTACTGGGGCACATTTCTCACCTTGTAGAGAAAAGCCAGCATTAACCCAGTCAGGGAGCCTTGGGAGCTCCTGAACCAAAGCGGGGGCAGCCATTGGGGAGGTTAGGGACTAGAAGGTGCTGAACTTGGAGGACCCGCACATGTGGCAGGGGTGGGGGAGAAGGACTGAGGGCAGAAGGTTTGCAGGAGAATGAATTTCTTTCTTTCTTTTCCTCTCTCTCTCTTTTTTTTCCTCAATAGGTAG
>NW_006964289.1:0-742 GCF_000164805.1 Carlito syrichta
CCAGGTTCCTGGTGATTGGTAATGACCGATTTGTGGTACGGATATAGGAATTAGGTCTGAAAAATGTGGGGACTGGGACTCCCAAATTCTTGATTAGCATTTAGAAAAATCCTGTAGGCTTCTAGGTATGAGAACTTTTTTAAGCCAGGGAAAAATTAGCAACTGCCCAGAAGTTTGCTGGTCCCATGGAAACTGATTTATCTTTTTCCACATGGGTAACATGAGTAGAAGCTTTCTAGGGACATAGTGTCTCAGATTCCTGTTTCGTTCTCAGCAATACGACCAGATGTTTCCCAGTGACCTGGAAGTCTAGACCAGTGGCTACCAACAGAAACACTCCAGAATGTTCCCGTGGACTTGGAAACCAATACCCTACTGCCCTCCCCAAAATACCTTCTAAACTTGGTGCAACATCCAAACCCAGAGTGCTAATTCCGAATAGCTGAGCTACCAGAAGTTTCTGGAGTAAGAGGCAACCCTGAATTCAGGGCTTAGATTAAAAAAACCCGAGATGATTACTTGTGTCCTGGAATTTGGCGTTAGAAGATCCAGAATCTAAATGTACTTGTAGTGCCATATTTTCGTTTAAACTATCGAGGG
The DNA here is from genome assembly GCF_000164805.1 of Carlito syrichta. Lineage (NCBI taxonomy): Eukaryota > Metazoa > Chordata > Mammalia > Primates > Tarsiidae > Carlito > Carlito syrichta. The sequence goes on from NW_006964289.1 coordinate 601, forward strand.
GACCAGAATGTTGCTGGACTTCTGGAATGACTGATTCCTAATATTCACAGAGGATACAGCTCTGAAAATTTTGGAGACATCGAAGCCTGTAGTCTTTTAGACATTAGCAAGATGCCCTGTACATTTTAGAAATTGAGGAGTC
>NW_006964290.1:0-682 GCF_000164805.1 Carlito syrichta
CTTGATTCACAGTCATGCATTAGCTTGCCTGACTGATTTTTTCATATATTGTAGAATGAGGTCTCGCTGCCCAGGCGGGTCTCCAACCCGTGGGCTCAGGCAATCCACTCATCTCAGCCTCCCAAAGGTGCGGGATTACAGGCTGAGTCACTGCATAATATTCCACTGTGTATATACCACATTTATTTTATCCATTCCAGCTTTAATGGGCAAAATGTTTGGTACCATGTTTTATTGCATTTGTGATAAGAGCTGCAAAAAACACAGGGGTGCAGGTATCTTTTTGGTAAAATGATTTGAGTTCCTCCAGGTATATTCTGTACAGGGGAAAATTCTGGGTCACATGTTATGTCAATATCTTGTCACTTTACAAATCACCACACTGTTTTCCAAAGATGTTGCTCTACTTTTCAGTCCACATGCAGTGTAGATGCATTTTTTCTTCCAAAATCCTGACCTGCATCTGTTGGAGTTTGTTTTATTATTGATGGCCAGTCTTACAGGGTGTAAGTGGTATTTCAAAGAGGTTTCATTTGCATTTATTTGATGATGAGTGTGGCTGAGCAATTTTCAAGTGTCTCCTGGCTGCCTGTATCTCTTCTTATGAAAGTGTCTACTCACGTATTTGCACACTTTTCAAGGGGATTGTTTGCCTGATTTATCTGAGTGTTTGAATTTCTTG
>NW_006964291.1:0-752 GCF_000164805.1 Carlito syrichta
ATTAATAAGTCACACCTGTGACCTTCACACAGCAATTTGCAACTAGCTGGGGTAAAGTAATATTTTCAAGGTTTCTTAGCTGCAAGTTGGCCTGACTAGCTTGCCCCAACTTCACACCTGGTGTTTACAATCTGAGTTAATTATTTTCTGCCAGGGAGAATGAGCTTCAATGTTTGTAAAACAAAAGGCCTCTCAGCTCAAGTCACCTTAGTCACAATCCCTAACCAGAATTACAAGCCTCCTTAAGAAAGGAATGTAAAGGCAAGAATCTCAGCTGCCCAGGTTCACTTGGCAACATGGGGTCTTCCGCCTCCTGGACTTTGTCAGCAGGAAGGCCTCCATGGCTGGCTCCCAACACCCAATCCTCACCCCCACCCCTCAGGACAAGACTGAACCTCACCAGCTCCACTACAAACCCTCTAACCCGACCTCCCTTCCTCTTGTTTCTCCATTGCCACTTAATTAGTAACCCCCTCCTCCCACACACACACCCTCCCCCACAACTGCCCCTCCACCTCCCCATTCTGCATACTGCACACTGCTGTATCACTTATCTTTCCAGAAAGCAACTGTGATCTTCTCTTTCTTCCTGTTTCCTCACTGCTTGTTGCTCACAAACAGAACACACACACAGCACCTCATCCACCATCACCTGTCTTCCTGGTGAAAACGCTGCTCATCTCATTCCAATCGAACCTCCCCACCAGCCACATTGAAACCCAGTGCTCCCCTGCCTTCCTGCCTCCTGCTGG
>NW_006964292.1:0-823 GCF_000164805.1 Carlito syrichta
CTGGTATTATTTACAAGAGTGTGCAGAATGTAGGTCATTTAAATTTTTGTTCTTTCCTGAAATATAAGAATCAAAATTGTAATAGATATTCTGTTTAGAGCAGTCTGAAGAATGTAGTTGAGCTTGATTTGTTTATGGCAACATTTACAGCACACAACTAAATTGCAAAATGTTTTTTAAGAGCGATGAAGTCTTAGAAAATGAAAAACCTTCAAATTGTTCTCATGTGCTCAGTGTGTTGAGAAAAGGGGTTGAGTGGAATACACTAAGTTGACTTTTGACATAAAATATATAGAAAAATGTCTTTCAAATCATGCATGTAAAGTTGGCAAGATGGAATTGGTATGATGGAAACTCCTATGCAGAGTATTCTATCAGTGAAACTGAGTACTTAGCCTTTAACTAATAACATTCTTCGCATGGGAATTATCAATGATGCTTTAAAAAAATAAAAACAAAGAAAAAAACAGGCTGTGTTGCCTACTTCTGAAGATTCTAACTCAGTAGCTCATGTTTGGAACACAGGCATCTATCTGCCTTTGTCAGAAGTGAAGCTATACTACTCTAGCCAAGCTTTCTGACTGCTATTATATGTGATTCCATTGGTGGATGAAATCAATGTGCACATAATGAAATTTCTCATTTTCTCACCCAGATCTACTTCTTCTCCTCACTCATTTAAAGCCCTGTTCTCTTCCAGGTGCTCAGACTTGAAATGTTGGATCACTCTGAACTCTCTTGTGTACTTTATGCCCACCATCCAGTCTCTATACTTTCAGGAGTACCTACTGCATCTGCTTCTTTCTACTACTACTATTGTAAT
>NW_006964293.1:0-737 GCF_000164805.1 Carlito syrichta
TGCATATATATATATGCACACACACACACACACACACACACACACACACACACACACACACATATATATTTCGATTCCATTCATGAGAGAATGTAAATGTATGGTAAGGTTTCAATGGATATGCTGAAATTTCCTCCTTATTTGTTTCTGTGTGTTCTATTTCCTGTCACTATCATATAAACTCCATGAGTTTAGGGGTCTTGTCATTGTCACTGTGCTCAATAAATATTTAGTGGGAAAGTTGGGCAAATAAATGCGAAAATGAATGAATGAATGAATGGCATCTGCAATAAGGCACCAAATGTCTTACAATGCAGCTTCTAAACATTGTGCAGGGATTGTGATAGAAGGGGCTGAGTGAAATTGAATGATAAGAGTAACAAATTTTTTTTTTTAATCTTCAATTATATTGGATACCTTTTGGCTAAAGATTTAGAAATTTTTTTTTTTAATAGCAATGATGAGGAGTAAATGAGCCAGCATCTAAGAACTGTTTGGAATTTTCTGCTGTTTGAACTCATTGCATGTGTCCCACCCACCGAAATAGGGTTTTCAGAAGGCAGAAAAGTAAGAATTTTGTCCCTCCTTCTAACACCAGCTACTGATCACCAGGTTCCTTTGCTTTACTCTTCTACCAACAATCTCATCATCAATTTCTCTTTATTTTATTTATTTATCTATTTATTTATCTACTTTTTTTTATGAGGTCCCACTTGTCTATCTTATCTCTTATGGCA
>NW_006964294.1:0-693 GCF_000164805.1 Carlito syrichta
TACATGGGTTTGGACACATCACGTTCACGCCCAAATCCTTCCTTGACTCTCTGTTGTCCATTAAATTGCAAAGACATACCAAAACATCACACGTGTCCTTTGGTGTGCCCTGCTGCTGGACACAGGGATAACATTTTTCATGCTATTTTTCCGATAGTCACAGATAATAGTTTACTTTTGGTGTCAACTTAGTGATCCACTGGTGATATAAAGTGTTGTCAGTTTCCATTTAATAAAGACTCAACTGAATTGTGTCTCCCATCAATATTTATATGTTGAATGCCTAAGTCTTAATATGACTATATTTGGAGATAGTTTAAGTGAGATCATAATGGTAGGGCTGTGATGTGACAGAATTTGTGTATTTATACAACAAGACATCGGATTACTCTCTCTCTCCACACAAAAAAGAGGTAAAATGAACCCACATCAAGAAGGGAGCCCTCTGCAAACTAGGAAGAGAGCCCTTACTAGCCTGACCCTGCTGTCACCCTGATCTCAGACTTTCAGCCTCCAGAACTGTGAGAAAATAAAGTTTTCTCATTTAAGCCATCTAGTCTGTAGTATTTTGTTATGACAGCTCAAGATGACTACTTATTTGAGGTCTTTTGTGTAGCACGCATGAGACATCTAAGACGTATCCTGCAGCCATGCAGTTTGGGTAAGTCCTCTTATTCTTATCCTGACATCATG
>NW_006964295.1:0-717 GCF_000164805.1 Carlito syrichta
TCTAATTCCCCACATTATTAGTGCTACATGCCTCTTTGATATGGCAATTTTTTCATTATAGATTCTCAGCAAGCTTCTGGTCTTGATAGTTGTAACCAAGAATGTGGACCTACTAGTCCGTTGGGTTACTCGGAACAACAAAGGGCAGATTCCAGTACCCAAAGAATCTTATCTCCATATTTGTAGTTAACACTCGTCTTAAGGTGTACCTAGTAATCCTAAAACTTCCCTTTGTCCTTCAATTCGCATAGGGGCTTGGTGTTTTGAGGTTGTCAAATATTTATTAGGTACTTTTAAGGGAAATCATGATTCATGGATTCCACACCCTAGGAAATATCTCGGCATCTGCCTATTTGTATACAGAGTTTTGGGATCCACATCAGGAGGGAAAATCAGGGCATCTTGCTGAGAACGAAAGGTAAATCCGGTTCTAGGAGCCCTCACTCATCAGAATTTACATGGTTTCTTTATAAGGTTTAATCAGCAATCTGGGCTTCTAGGTCCCTACGTTTTTCAGAGCTACTTGCTCCATGGATACCTTAAATCTGTCATTAAAAATCCCCAGGAACTTTCTGGTCCTCTTGATAGTTGTAATCGAGGATCTGGCCCTACAAATCCTTTGTCTCCCAGGAACATCTACGAACATATTCAGGATCCCCAGCAATCAAATGGCATATTGGTGCAAAATCCATCGATTCAGGTTATCTCAAACTACAG
>NW_006964295.1:1574-3310 GCF_000164805.1 Carlito syrichta
TTTTGCAAAGAAAGAATAAGGAATCTGGGTTACACTTGTTCTCAAACCACAAAAAACTAGAAGGTGCCTTGTTAAGGGCTAAAGAAGATTCAGGGATTCGAACAGGAATGTGACTAACAGTCCTCATTACAGGAAACATCGTGGCCTCTTCATAAGGAAAAATAAGGAATCTCTTTTACATGGTTCCTCAATCACAAAATCTTCATGGCCTCTTGTTAAGGGCTTAACAAAAATCAGGGTTTCAAAATAGGAATCTGGGGAAAGGGAGTCCTCATATACAAGACACTACACAGCCTCTAGTGAAGGAAGAATAAGGAATCTGTGTTACACGAATCCTCAATGCGAAAAAATACTCAGGGCGTCTTGCTATGGGACAAAGAAGAATCAGGGCTTCGAACTCCCCTCATGTTGTGAAGCTATTTAGCATGTGGATATTACAAATCAGTCAATTCAGGTCTCCAGCAACATTCTGGTCCCCTTCATAGTTGTAAACGGGTATGTGGTCTTACAAGTCCGTTAGGGTCCCCAGGACAAATAAGGCCAGATTGAAGGACCAAAAGGATCATATTGCCATATTTGGAAGTACCTCTGGTCTTAAGATGTATCTTGTAAGTCCTAAACTTACGTTTGTCCTTTTATTTTGAGAAGACTCGAGGGTTTTGCAGTTCCCAAATGTTTCGCAAGTATTATTAAAGGTAACCTGTAATCATTGATTCATCATCCCTAGGACACTTCTGGACATCTGCCTTTTTGGATACACTGTTTTGTAATCCACTTCGACAGGGAAATTCAGGGCATCTTGCTGAGAATGAAAAGGGAATCCAGGTTCTTGGAGTTCTAATTTGTAGCAGTCTACAGGGTCTCTTTATAAGGTTTAATTAGGAATCTGGGCTTCTAGGTCCCCACATTGTTAGGTTGTCTTGTACAAAGGAAACAGGAATCTTGGATTCCAATTCCCCAAGAAACTTCTGGGATTCTTACTATTGTTATCCAAACATCTTGAATTCTACATCACCAGGAAATGTTTCGGGGTCTTGTTGAGAATGAAGCAGGAATCTGGGTAATGGCAGTCCTCATATACCGGAAAATACACTGCCTCTTGCTAAGGATGAATAAGAAATCTGGGTTACATGAGTCATCAATCCCGAAAATTGACAGGACGTGTTGCTAAGGGCTGAAAAAGAATCAGGGCTTCAAGCACCCTTCATGTATTAGAGCTATTTGTTATGTGGATATATGAGTCAATCATTCCTGGACTCCAGCAACACTCTGGTACTCTTGATAGTTGTCAACGAGAATCTGGCACTACAAGTTCATTTAGATACATGGAACATCTGATGCCATATTCCAGGACACAAGTAATCCTCTCAGATTTTTTGTATGTAAGCCCTGACTTCAGTGTTACCTCATACTCCAGAAACATCAGTGCCTCTGCTGTTCTGAAATAGGACTTTGAGTTTAGGTGTTCAAATTTTTAGGAGTTATTTTTGGGAGGGAATCAAGAATCTTAGAATACACATCCCCAGGCATATTCTTGTCATCTTTCTATGGGTGTACATGAGTCTGGACTTCCAGGTCAACAGGTAAAACCTCGTCGTTTTCCTTGGAACTAAATAGAATTCTGGGTCAGTGTGTCCCTTGAAAGTTTCTACACGTGTTACTAAAGAGGAACGAGGAAACTCAGTTTCTATGTACCTTGCAAACATCCGGCGAATTGCTAACTTATCCCTGTCTTT
>NW_006964296.1:0-644 GCF_000164805.1 Carlito syrichta
ATCTTAGTAGGCTCCAGTCATAAGAGAGTAAGGACTTAAAAGGATGACAGCAGTTTTTCTTGTGAGTCTATGAATATTAAAAACAGAGAGAGAGAGAGACAGAGAACGTCCCAGCGGGCTGGGAACAGTGGCTCATGCCTGTGATACCAGTGTGTTGGGAGGCTGAGGGGCGAGGATTGCTTCAGCCCAGGAGATGGAGGCTGTAGTGAGCCATGATTCACTATACTCCAGCTTGGGCAACATAGCTGGATCTTGTTTTTGTTTTTGTTTTTGTTTTTGTTTGAGTTGGAGTCTCACTCTGTCGCCCAGACTGGAGTGCAGTGGCCGCTCCCAGCCACCGCAGCCTCGACCTGCTGGGCTCCAGCGATCCTTCCGCCTCAGCCTTCCAAGTAGCTGGAATTACAGGCATGCGCTACCACGCCCGGCTGATTTTTTGATTTATTGTAGAGATGAGGTCTCGCTGCCCAGGCGAGTCTCGAACCCGCGGGCTCAGGCAATCCACTCACAGCCTCCAAAGGCGCGGGATTATAGGCTGAGCCACCAAGCCCGGCGGATCCTGTTTTTAAGAGGAAAAATTAACTGAAAATATAATAAAAAAGAAAAAAGTAACATTACTTGTCTAATGATAATCAAAATTAAATTAT
>NW_006964297.1:0-698 GCF_000164805.1 Carlito syrichta
CGGGCTCTGGCGATCTTTCCGCCTCAGTCTTCCAAGTAGCTAGAACTACAGGCTCACGCTACCACGCCCAGCTAATTTTTTTATTTATTGTAGAGATGAGGTCTCGCCAAGTTGCCCAGGCGGGTCTCGAGCCCACGGGTTCAGGCAGTCCACTCACCTCAGCTTCCCAAAGGTGTGGAATTATAGGCTGAGCCACCGAGCCTGGCTAAAATAGTAGCTTTGAATATCTTATCCAGCCTCTCTCACATCCATCGTTTTGCTTGATTTCATTTTATTGGTTGTCAAGAGCTCCTAACTCACATGCAGTCAGGCTCATCTTTTTCTGGAGACTAGCTGATATGCTTAGAACAGTCTTTCTGCCTTCTCCCCACCTCCACCCCGTCAAGAAATCAGGATAGTTACCTGTGACTTTTCTTGAACATTTTTACTATTTTGCCTTTAATGCTTAAATCTTTTTTTTTTTTTTTTTTTGAGTTGGAGTCTCACTCTGTTGCCCAGACTGGAGTGCAGTGGCCGCTCCCGGCCACCGCAGCCTCGACCTGCTGGGCTCCGGTGATCCTTCCGCCTCAGGCTTCCAAATAGCCGGAATTACAGGCATGCGCTACCACTCCCGGCTTATTTTTTGATTTATTGTAGAGATGACGTCTCGCTGCCCAGGCGGGTCTCGAACCTGCGGGCTCATGCAATCCACTCACTCA
>NW_006964298.1:0-3953 GCF_000164805.1 Carlito syrichta
CAACCTGGATGGAACTAGAGTCTATAATACTGAGTGACCTCACACAGAAACAAAGATCAGAATATCACATGTTCTCACTCATATAATGGACCTTGAACATCCAATGTAATACTATAAGAAAATGACTGATGGTACTAGGAAACTATGGGGGGGAGGGAGATGGGATTAACAGTAGCAAATATCTGTCTGGGGCTGGGAAAACACCTCTTATCAACAGGGTGTCTGAATGAAACGTAATTGTACACCTAACCCTTAACTGTACCCCACAAAACTATAATAAAAATACTGATTAATTATTAAAAAAAAAAAGATAAAACTTGGGCTATATTCTTCTCATGTCTCATATTGATCTTATATTGAGTTTCTTGTACTGATTTTATATTGGATCCACCTTGCTTCAGCCCTCTGACTCGCTAATAATTGATTCATTACTTTAACCCTTCCTTTCTGGCTTATAATACCTTTACATGAGTACAACCGTATTCATTATTATCTTGCCCAGGTCTAAAGAGAGTTTAGGATGAAGTCTGTTAATTTCATGGGCGATTCCTAGGGTTTATCTCATTCGAACTACTATAGAACTAGCCCAACTTCTGCAGAATATTACACAACAGTTTTCAAAAACATTTCTGAAGAATGTATAGACACTTGATGAATTATATTCTACCTATATGTTCTACCTATTTCTTTTTTTTTTTTTTTGAGTTGGAGTCCACTCTGTCACCCAGACTGGAGTGCAGTGACCGCTCCCGGCTACCACAGCCTCTACCCGCTGGGCTCCGGCGATCCTTCCGCCTCAGCCTTCCAAGTAGCTGAAATACAGGCACGCGCTACCATGCCCAGTGAATTTTTTTGATTTACTGTAGAGATGAGGTCTCGCCAAGTTACCCAGGCGGGTCTCGAACCCGCGTGCTCAGGCAATCCACTCACCTCAGCCTCCCAAAGGCACAGGATTACAGGCTGAGCCACCAAACCCGGCTATGTTCTACCCATTTCTTGCATGTTCAAAGAATGGGGGGCTAATGTGCCACAAACAAAAACCCAGACATTTTTTTTTCAGTGTGAGAAAGTCTGACCCTAAACAAAATATATTCCTTGGTCCATATGACAAAGGAAGTATATACTATATATATCATCATGTGCTTTTTGTCTATTAGACTTACTAATATCAAGATGGTGATATTTTGGCAACAGAATTGACAGAAATTTTAAATGTGTCACTGCAAATAAATGTTTATATTTATTTTATAATGCCAAGAAAAGCCTTTAAAATATATTTATATTTCAAGTGAAATTTATACTTATCTTTCACTCCACTATTTGTTACATTTTTCTAAAGTATAACTTTTTATGCAGATTTACATGGTAAGAGAATGTGAGCATTTCTTTAATTTTATTTATTATATATGCAGGAATTTTTCTAACATGTTAGTTTTCTCTTAAGGTAATTGATATTTTTCCTGTAAGGCTATTATTTTTCCATTCTATTAATCTTTTAGCATAAATCCATGAATAAAACTTACCTTGCTTTAAAAAAAATAGGATTAGGAAAGTAATTTTTGGTATATAAAAATCACTAAAACTTTTATTCAATTGCAGTTTTCAAAAGAACATTCATTTATTTTAAGCTTACTCACTAACAGAGTATTGGATTCAAATGATTACATTTTATTTATTTATTTATTTTGAAAGCAGGATTTATAGAGAGGACAGAGAAGCTTCCCCAGTGAGAAGGGACCTGAAGGGCTTCCCTCAAATGATTACACTTTAAAGTCAGTTAAATTTTGATGAAATTTATATATCCATTTCCATTGTAATCAAGAGAACAATCATAAAATAATGTCAGAAAGAAATTATTCTATTTATTCTGAAGTACAAAATTGCCCTACCAATACATAAGAACATTAATTACTCTAGCTATAAATTATTCTTCCAGTAACCTTCTCTCTTAGATCATGAAAAACTTACTCTGTAGTACAAAAGAAATTTTATTAAAATTTTTTCAAAATTATGTGATACATTTTTAAGCAAGAGTCGGTTTTATTGTATCAAGTCAAGTATAGTAATGAATAACAAATACATCTCAGCCTCTAAGAAGGAAGTTACAGCGATTATAAAATGTGTAATGCAAGACATTGTAGTCTTCATATTAAATAAAAATATTTTCATTGTGTTAGCATGACACAATGAATATTTAATCTTATATAACTTTTGTTCTCAAGCAGTTTATTACCAGACTGTCTTGATATCACACCACATATAAATCTATCACCTTCTTTATTCATCTAATAACTTGTCAGCAAGGGACTCTAGATAAAAACTGTATCATCTGGAAAGTTACATTTTTATTTATGTATTTTTTGACTATTCTGTATTTAGCCTTCTTTTTCAATTAAATCATCTTCATTACATTTGAACTCAGTAGAGTTGTTTTTAGTAGTAGTCGTGTCGTCGTCATCGTATTTTTGAGTGGAAGTCTTTGTCTTCTTTATTTTTTATTTATAAAGATGTGGGGGGTACAATTCAGGGTTAGGTATACAAATGTTGATTATGCAGGTACCCTTGTTGATGAGGTACGTTCCTCCCTTTCCTAGTAGTTCCCCTCAACTGCCAATCCCACCCCCCGCCCTGACAGTTTCCCACCACTACCAATCACTTTCTTGTAGTATTATAATTGTTCAAGGTCCATTTATGAGTAAGAACATATGATACTCTGTTCTTTTTTTCTGTGATAGATCATGGAGTATGATGGACTCTAAATCCATTCAAGTTGCCACAAAGTCCATACGTTTGTCCTTCTTTATGGCTGCATAATATTCCATTGTGTATATGAACCACATTTTTTATCCAACCCAACTTCGATCGGCAACATGGTTGGTTCCATGTTTTGGCTCTTGTGAATAGACCTGCAACAAACTTTCATGTGCAGGTATCTATTTTGTAGAATGATTTGAGTTCCTCGAAGTATATTCCCAAAAGGGGAATTGCTGGGTTATATGGAAGGTCAATTTCTTGTTCTTTCAGAAATTGCCACACTGTCTTCCAAAGAGGTTGCACTAGTTTGCATTCTCACCAGCAGCGTAGAAGCGTTCCTTTTTCTACGCATCCTCACCAACGTCTGTTGTTGTTTTATTAATGATGGCCATTCTTATTGGGGTTAGGTGGTATCTCAATGTGGTTTTGATTTGCATTTCTCTGATGATAAGTGGGGCTGAGCACTTTTTCATGTGTCTGTTGGCTGCCCTATATCTTCTTTTGAGAAGTGTGTATTCATGTCTTTGCCCACTTTTTAGTAGGGCTGTTTGTGTTGCTTTTTTCCTCCTTTTGGCGCATTTGAGTTCATTGTAGATTCTAGATGTTAGGCCTTTGTCAGCTATACAGTTGGCAATTTTTTTTTCTCATTCTGTGGGCTGTCTCTCTGCTCTCTTGATGGTTTCTTTTGCTTTGCAGAAGCTTGTTAGTTTGATGAGGTTCCACTTGTCTCTTATTTCTTAAGGTATGGACACTTAGGGTTATGAATAGAAATTGGTTACCAGATCCAATTTCCATATCGGTATCTCCTGTGTTTTCTAAGATTCTTATGGTTTGAGATTTTATGTTTAGGTCTTCGATCCATTTAGAGTTAACTTTGTGTATGGTGATAGGTAGGGGTCCCGTTTCAATCTTCTGCATGTAGTCAGCCAGTTTTCCCAGCACCATTTACTGAATAGGTTCTCCTCTCCCCAGGGCTTTGTCAAAGATGAGTTGGTTGAGAAATTGAGGCTTTGCTTCTGAAATCTCTATCTTGTTATATTGGTCTGTGTGCCAGTTCTTGTACAATACAAGGTTGTTTTGATTACTATAGCCTTATAGTAAATTTTGAAATCTGGAAGTGTGATACCTCCTACTTTGTTTCTTTTGCTAAGGAGTGTTTTGGCTATTCGTGGTTCATTTATGTTTCTGCATTATTTCTG
>NW_006964299.1:0-3543 GCF_000164805.1 Carlito syrichta
CAATAAAATATACCATATAATTTAGCAATTCTACTTCTAAATATATATCTAATAAAATTGATATCAGAGGCTTGAATGGACATTTGTATACCAATTTTCAGAGCAACATTATGTAGAATAGCTAAAAGCTGGCAACAACCCAATATTCATAGGTGTAACATGGATAAATAAAATGTGGTATATACAGGCTATCTCATTTTATTGTGCTTTGTTGCACTTCAGATACATTGCATTTTAAAAAACATATTGGAGGTTTGTGGCAACTCTGCTTTGAGCCAGTTTATTGGTACCATTTTTCCAATAGCATGTGCTCACTTTTTGTCTCATGTTACATTTTGATAATTCTTGCAATATTTCAAACATTTTCATTTTTATGATCCATTATGGTATCTGTGATTGGTGATCTTTGATGTTACTATTGTAATTATATTGGAATGGCACAAACCTTGCCTATATATGATGGTGAATTTGATCTATAAGTGTTGTGTTTGTTCTGGCTGCTTCACCAACCAGCTTTTCCTCCATCTAGCACCCTGTCTTCAAGCCTTTCTATTCCTTGAAATGCAGCAATATTGAAATTAGGCTGGTTAGTAACCCTGACAAGGGCTAAAAAGTGTTCTGAAAGGGTCTCACATCTCACACTTTAAATCCAAAGCCAGAATTGGTTAAGCTTAGTGAGGAAGGCATGACAAAAGCCAAGATAGGTTCCTTGCACCAAACAGCCAATTTGTGGATGCAAAGGAAGAGTTTTTAAATAAAAGTGTTACCCTAAAGAACATGCAGAGATAAGAAAGTAAAACAGTTTTATTGCTGATATGAAGAAAATTTTAGTCATTTAGATGGAAGATCAAACCAGCAACATTTCCTTAAGCAAAGCCTAAAACAGAGAAAGACCCTAAGTCTATGAAGGCTGAGAGAGGTGGTAAAGCTGCAGAAGAAAAGTGTGAAGCTAGCAGAGGTTGGTTCATGAGGTTTAGGGAAAGAAGCCATTACCATAACATAAAATGAAAGGTGAGGCAGCAAGTACCAATGTAGAACCTGCAGCAAATTATCCAGATTGAGCTAAGACAATTGATGAAGCACAAGACTCCTGGTTAGCTTTTATTTTTCTGTGAGTAAATCATCAGTAAAGTAGTTTCTGATTTGTTTTACCTTTTAAATGTGAGTTTTTTAGGGGAGGAAGATGGACTATGTGAATACTCCTTCCTTGTTCCTTCAGTCCTTTCAAGAGAGCCCCTTGGCTTTCTTCCTTTACACTGTGTTCCTGGTTGGGTAAGTAACTTATCTGAAAAATTTGGGAAGAATCAACTGGCATGCTTAGCTTCACTACTTCTCCTCTCTCCCATGAGAGAGTGTGAGTGAGTTTCTTCTGTTTCTGCAATCCTGTGTATTACTGGGTGGTAGGTCTGCCCAATTCTGGAGTTCAGTTTTGGAGCCATATTACTCTCATTCAAACTAGAGTTCTTAAACCAAGGTTATCAATAGTAAAAGGAATATTTTGACATCCATATTAACACTTTGATTTTACTTCCTAATATTCTAAATCTGAATGAAATGAAGGTGTTGTACTTACTAGAGGGCCAATAAATTACCCTAATATTTGGTGCATTATCTGGAACATTGGAAAACAAGAAAAAAATTTCATAATTTTTGAGCGTAAAATTTTCATGTGGAAAGTGTTTTAGTACTACCAAGGACATGGTTTTTGCCTTAGCCTTTAATATGTAGTAGTATGTTTTGATTTTCACAGTTTGAAAATATTTAGATTTGCTCAGGCAGGTTTGTGCAGTAAACTACTGAAGACTGGGGAAAAGTTTAATACATGCTATTTTAGTTTCCTCTGCCTTCCATAACAAGTTGCCACAAGCTTGGTGACTTAAAACAACAGAAATTAACAATTTTACTGTTCTGGAGGCCAAAAGTCTGAAATCAAGGTGTCAGCACTCTCTAACAATGCCTTAAGACAGGGCATTCATTGCCTCTTTTAGCTTCTGGTGAGTGTGGTGTCCTATCTTCACATCACCTTCTCCTCTTGTGTTTCCATTTTCTTCTCTCGGTCTATCTCAAATTTCCCTCTGTGTTTCTCTTATAAGGACACCTGTCACAATACTTAGGCTCCTCCAGATAATGGAAGATTACTCACTGAAATCTCATCTCGAGATCCATAACTTAATTATATCTACAAAGATCTTTTCCCCCCAAATAGGTAACATTCACAGGTTCTGGGGATCAGGCCTTGAACATATCCTTTGGGGGCCACCATTCAACCCACCACACCAGGCATAAGATACTTTGATTTTTGCTGATGACTGTAGCCTAGAGCATAGGACAGGGGAGGTAGAGACTAAGAAAAAGGCCTAGCTGTAATAAAGGGGTTCCAAGTGGCTTAGAATAAAAAAGGGACCAGTGGGATTTTTATTGTACTGAGATTTTTACCTAGCAGTGGACTTTGGAGTGCTCATGAGTCTACTGGGCAGGAAAATCTCAGGCAACTGCCCATTTTAGCTTACCTTTCAGGCATACCTATTTTTAAGCAGACTTAACTGAGACAAAATTAAAGTTGTAGGAAAATCAGGACCTGTTGGCATTGACATATGTGTCTTCTATAGGCTTGAATGACTCCCTTTAAGAAGTGGACCTAAACTAACTCTGGCTGTTAATTACATATGAGCAAAAAATGTCTTTGAAAAGGCAGCTTTTAGTGTGAGCAATAGAATGATCAAAAAGGAAGTATATATAAAGACTGAATCACACATTCATAGTGTCAAATTAACCTCATGCTGAAATAATCCTCTGAATTTTAAGTGCACAGGTCAAATATTTCACATAAGTGGCAGAGACTAAAAGTGTTAGGGATTCTATTGTGACTAAAACAAAATACTTTATCTTTCTCTTAAATGTCATTGGGTTTCTGCTATGTTATTTGGTCACATTCTGTATTGGATTTTGGGAACAAAATTTTGCTTAATTTAACTGTTGTAAGGACTGGGAGTTAGCTCCCTTTCTAAATTTCTTGGTAATAGGACTAGTCCTGTGAAAAACAATTATCTTATTAACTTTTTAGATTATTTAGACTCAAGGTTTATGAGAGATTTGCATAGACTCAAGGTTTATGAGAGATTTGCATTAAACTGATAAAACATCTGAGATCCTACGTGACCTACACTCATGTTGATGACAGAAGGTCAAGCTGCAAATATTGAATGAGCCCTCAGTCCCACTGAGGCACAGAGAACCCTGCCACTGAGAATGAACCAAATAAGGAATTTGGGAGAATTTATGAACACTTAGACCTTTGGACTTTTGACACTCAATAACAAGGATGCTTGATTTCAAACTTTCACTTTAATACTTTGGGAGGGCTTAATATATGCCTTTTAATTTCTCCCTGAAGAATTTGGTAATAGGAAGGGCTTACTCTCAAATGTAAACATTTGCATAATGCTTAAATTATATTATTAAAATAACTTTATGTATTTCTCTTTCTACTTTTTTTCTTTCCTTTTTTTTTTTTTTTTGAGTTGGGGTCTCACTCCGTCGCCC
>NW_006964300.1:0-625 GCF_000164805.1 Carlito syrichta
CCAGTATCTTTATAGTATGGCTACAGATTTTACAACTGCAGACAGCCTGCATTCTGGCTGTAGTCATAATATTTATGCTTCATATCTGAAAGCAATGAAGTGAGTTGTGAGAATCAGGGAGAAGCCAAACAGCAAACTTCTCAAAATGTGTCCACAGGCTTTAGGAACCTGACATAAAGGGAGGCACAAAATGTAAAGGGATATATGACTTATTTTTCTTTCTTTCTTTCCTTCTTTCTTTCTTTCTTTCTTTCTTTCTTTCTTTCTTTCTTTCTTTCTTTCTTCCTTTCTTCCTTTTCTTTCCTTTTTTTTCTTTTTTTTGAGTAAAAGAAAAATCCTCGAATCAAAGGGCAGGTTCTTTGACTCTTTGACAGTAATTGATACATTTTTAATTTTTTTGAGACATTATTGCTTTGGGTAAAAACTAATTATATTTGGGAGACCTAATTATATATTTCTAATTTACTTTTTAGTTTTTCTAAAAATAAAACACTCCTTATAATGGTTAATCAACATTTTTATATTTGTACTTTGAACAAACATATATGTGGAAAATAAAATATTATCTGAATATTCATAGAGGCCTCAGATTGTTATGTCCATGTCTTTGTCTTTGATCTAGGAA
>NW_006964301.1:0-738 GCF_000164805.1 Carlito syrichta
CTTGTTAATTTGATTAAATGTAACAGATATGCAATGCTTAAAGAAATGTTTCCTGTACATTTGAAGGAAATATAAAATGCCTTCTTTTGATATTTTAGCCCAATTTATATTTTTAAAAGAATATTTTCATTGCATACCCTAGTATTTTCTCTTCCTAAGAAATAATGCTATACTCTGCAACAAAGTATTCGAATAATCTGATACTTTTTATCACCAAGCATTTAAAATCAGGCACACACAAAAGAGAGAATTTGAGGTCCAATATACATAAACCAAAATAACATGGAGATTTACACAGTAGTAAGTATTTGTGCTCTGCATTAGTATAAAAATGTAGATAATTGAAAATTCTGGATATTTGACGATGATCTTAGCTAAAGCGATGTTCAAATCCTGTTAAAAAAACGGCTCAAAGGCTGTGACATCATACTGAAAACATTCAAAAGTTTCTAAACAAAAGAAAGTGCTAAAATAATATGTGGTTGTGCTGTAAGCAAGCTCCAGCAGGATTCATTGTCCATAATAATAAAAGACTACCTCCTGAGCAACCCCTCGGGTCTCCTACCAGTGAGGGAGTTTCTCTGTCCACTCAATAAATACTGCATTAGAAAAAAAAAGACTATCTCTTTTAGTGGATTCTTGAATGGTCATGTAACCCTGGAGAAATTTTTGGATAGGTGTGAACACATGGTTTTCTTCACTTCTTGGGAATGAAATCCACCATGTCTACCGCATTTG
>NW_006964302.1:0-766 GCF_000164805.1 Carlito syrichta
CTGGATAGCTATCTGACTTAAATAGCTGACATAACTAGATGCCGGATGGATAGCCAGCTGACTTAACTAGCTACCTACCTGCTTAGCTCACTGACTCTCCAGCTGTCTTAACTACCTATCTAGCTATCCTGCTGACCAGCGAGATGAGTAAAGTAGGTGACTTTACTAGCTAGTCAGCTGGCTAGCCAGCTGACTTAAAGTTAGCTATCCTGCTTAGCAGCTGGCTCTCCAGCTGACTTAACTGACTTAACTAGCTACCCAGCTGACTTAAATAGCTGACTTAACTAGCTAGCTACATAGCTAGTCAGCTAACTTAACTAGCTGATTCAACTTGCTAGCTAGCTAGCTAGCTATCATATAGCTAGCTGACTTAACTAACTGACTTAACTAGCTAGCTGCCTAGCTACCCACCTGACTTAACTAGCTGAAATAACTAGCGAGCCAGATTTCTGCACATCTCATATAACAAGCTTTTTAACTAGATAGCCAGCTGACTAGACAACTGATTTAACGAGCTGACTTAACTAGCTAGCCAACTGATTAGCAGCTGAGTAAACTAGATGACTTAACTAGCTGGCCAGCCAATTGACTTTATTGCCTAGCTAACTAGCTAGCCAGTAGTCTAGCCAACTGTCTAATCTAGCTCACTTAATGAAGTAGGTAACTGGCTAGCCAGCAGTTTTATCTAGCTAGCTACCAAGCTAGACAGCTATATAGCCAGTTGACTTAACTAGCTGACATAACTAGATAACCTGATGGCTAGCCA
>NW_006964303.1:0-703 GCF_000164805.1 Carlito syrichta
AAGACAAGAAAAAAGAAAGAAAGAAAGAAAGAAAGAAAGAAAGAAAGAAAGAAAGAAAGAAAGAAAGAAAGAAGGAAAGAAGGAAGGAAAGAAGGAAGGAAAGAAAGAAAGAAAGAAAGAAAGAAAGAAAGAAAGAAAGAAAGAAAGAAAGAAAGAAAGAAATCCATTCTACTCCAAAACTTTTGCCCTCAGTCCTTCCCATGTGAGGGTGCCCCAAGGTCAGACTCTCCAGTCCAACTTCCCCTAAATGGCTGCCCATGCTTTGGTGTGGTAGTTCACGAAGCTGCCTGGCTGGGATCCTGCCGGTCGTGGGGGTGCGTGCCTCTCATTCCACCTCCTGGGAAGGCCAGGGAAAGCTCACCTGAGCCCAGCAGCCAGAGACTGCGTGGGCCCAGAGTAGGCCACCTCCCTCCAGCCTGGGCGATGGGTGAGACCTCGACTCAAAGACAAAAAGGAAAAAAAGGAATCAAAAAAAGAGCATCCATTTGTGTATGGAGTTGGGATCATCATGAACAGAGGTCATTTGTGAAGGAGCCTCCAGCCTTGGGTATAGAGTTCCAGAAATATGTTGGATCAGCAGACAATTGAGCTGTGGCTTTGAAAGGCTGAGGCAGGGGACCGTTGCAGCCCAGGAGTTTGAGACCAGCCTGGGTCACAATAGCGAGATCTCGTCGCTCCCTGAAGCTCAAACAGTGGAGTCATA
>NW_006964304.1:0-788 GCF_000164805.1 Carlito syrichta
GGGGGAGAATTGTCCCCCCATGAGGGATATGTCTAAGGCCTTTCTTGGTGTATGTCCTCATTGCCAAGTCAGAGGACTGGCCTGCCTGGGGCTCAATTCTTACCTCAGAGAGGAAAGTCGAGGGAATTCGACCAGGAATTCTCTGGAAATCCTGCATCTTAGCGGGGTCAGCCATTGGGGAGGTGAGGCTATAAGGTGCCTAGCTTGGGGTACCTTGTATGTGGAGGGGCAGTGGGGAAGGACTGAGGGCAGAATGTTTTCAGACGAATGGATTTCTTTGTTGACTTAGATTTTCTTTATGTCTTTCTTTCTTTCTTCCTTTCTTTCTTCCTTTCTTTCTTTCTTACTTTGTTTTCTTTCTTTTCTTTTCTTTCCTCACTAGGTTGTCCAGGTTGCTCTCAAACCACCCAACTTGGGACATCCTCTCAGCCTGGGCCTCCAAAACTGCTTTGATCACAGGTTTTCCATTTGGTCGAAATTCTGGTCTTCTGGCCTGGTTTTGAACTCTGGGCCGGAGGCGATCCTCCCGCCAAGGCCTGCCCTCACCAAAGGTTTTCTCTGTTTTGCTTGGGGTCAATGTGGGAGATTGCTATGATGTCCAGCCTGGTCTTGAGCTCCCAGGCTCTGGCCATCTTCCTGCCTCACCTCCCTGAGTGCCCAAGAGACAGGCGTGAGTCACCAGGTAGTCACCGCTCCCCTGATGGTTTAAGATTCATACCCTCCCTTTCACCGAGGCAGCCGTTGGGAGTAGCGAGCATATGGAACCTGGGTAATGAGGAGGGTGGAGG
>NW_006964305.1:0-1013 GCF_000164805.1 Carlito syrichta
TTATTAGTTTCGTCTGATACTCCTTGCGTTATTAATGTCTAACTTTTCTAATACCCTTATTAGTGTCTTCTTATACTACTTGCCTTATTAGTGTCTTATGATTCTACTTGCCTTATTAGTGTCGTATGATCCTACTTGCCTTGCTAGTGTCTTAGAATAATATTTGCTTCTATTATTGTCATCTTTTACTATTTTCCTTATTAATGTGTTTTGATACTACTTGCCTTTTTAGTGTCTTATGATACTTCTTACTTTATTAGTGTCTTATGATACTACTTGGGTTATGAGTGTCATCTGATACTACTTGCCTTATTGGTGTCATCTGATATTACTTGCCTTCCTAGTGTCGTCTGATACTACTTTCCTTACCAGTGTCATCTGATACTACTTGCCTTATTTGTGTCATATGATAATACTTCCCTTATTATGGGCTTATGATACTACTTGCCTTATTAGTATCTTATGATACTAATTGACTTATTAGTGTCTAATGATACTACTTGCCTTATTAGTGTCTTATGACACTAATTGACTTATTAGTGTCTTATGACACTAATTGACTTATTAGTGTCTAATGATACTAAATACCTTATTAGAGTCTTATGATACTATTAGCATTATTAGTATCTTATGATATTACTAGCCTCATTAGTGTCTTTTGTTATTTCATGCCTCTTAGTGTCTTATGATACTACTTGCCTTATTAGTTTCATATAATACTAATTGCCTTAATAGTGTCTTATGATATTACTTGCATTATTAGTGTCTTATGATACTACTTGCCTTATTAGTGTCTTATGATAGGATTTGCCTTATTAGTGGCTTATGATACTATTTGTCTAATTTGTTTCTTAGGACACTAGTTGCCTTATTAGTGACTTATGATAATACTTGCCTTATTAGTATCTTATGATACTATTTGTCTTTTTAGTGTCATCTGATACTGCTTTTCTTATTAGTGTCGTCTGATACTACTTGCCTTATTAATGTCGTCTGATCCTACTTGATTATTA
>NW_006964306.1:0-771 GCF_000164805.1 Carlito syrichta
TCCACTAGTTAAGGAAGCGCACCTGTCGGTTCACTGTCCGACCGAGAATTTAAGTTGGCTCACCAGTTGGCTCAATTGCCGTTTGACTAGTTAAGTCTTCTGAGCTGTTGGCTCACTTTCCAGCCCCCTAAATTCAACTAACCAGTGAGCTCACATGCTGGCAGACTAGCTAAGTCAGCTGACCAGTCGGCTCACTCCCTGGCCAACTAGTTAAGTCAGCTGACATGTCAGGTCCCTCACTGGTCTACTAGTTAAGTCAGCTGGCAAGTCGGCTTACTCAATGCCAGCTAGTTAATTCAGCTTACTTGGCTCACTCACAGGCCAACAAGTTAAGTCAGCTAGCTGGTCAGCCTACTAGCCAGCTAACTAGTTGATTCAGGAACCCAATCGGCCAACTAATCGCCCAAAATTGTCAGCTGATAAATTAGCTCAGCTAACTAGTCAGCCGAATAGTTAGGGTAACTAACTAGCTTGCCAACTAGTCGGCCAACTAGTTAGTTCAGCAAATCAGCAGGCCAACTAGTTAACAGAGCTAACTAGTGGGCCAAATCATCAGTCAACCAGTTAACTCAGCACACTAGTCGGCCTACTAATTGGTAAACTAGTTAGGCCACCTAACAAGTCGGCCTAGTAGTCAGCCAATGTGTTAAAACATCTCACTTGTCAGCTGACGAGTCAGCAAACAAATTATGTCACCTAGTTAACTTGTAAACCCACTTGCTAAGTCAGTTTTATTTACTCGTTTTAACAACTAGTTAAAACAGTTAGCTA
>NW_006964307.1:0-748 GCF_000164805.1 Carlito syrichta
CTAGTTAAGTCAGCAAGCCAGAAAGTTAGATAGCTTGTTTGCTAACTAGTTATGTCAGTTAGATAGCGAGCTAGCTAGTCAGCTAGCTAGTTAAGTCAGCTAGCAAATTAGCTAGGTACTTAATTACCTAGTCGGCTAACAACTTAGCCATCTGGTCAGATAAATAGTGGTCTCACTCATTTTCTATCAGGTCAGCTAATTAGTCTACTCACTTGCCTGCAAACTGGTCAGCAAACAAGACGGCTCGCTCACCAGCCAACAATTCAACTAAATTGTCAGCTCGCTCGCAGGCCAACAGGTCAGATAACTAGTCAGCTTGCTCACCAGCTGACAATTCAGCTCACTGGTTGGCTCACAAGCCGACCAAATAGTTAATGGCGCTTACATGTCGGTTCACTCGCTGGCCAACTAGTTAAGTCAGGTAACCAGTCAGTTCATTTACCGGCAGACTAGTTAACTCTTCTGACCATTCAGCTCACTAACTAGCCGACTAAAGTTGGCTGACAAGTCAACTCATTTGTGGGCTGTATAGTTAAATCAGCTGACAATTCGGTTCTCTCGCTGGCTGAAAAGTTCATTCAGCTGGCCAGTTGGCTCACTCACCAGCTGAGTAGTTAAGTCAGCTCACCTGTGGGCTCACTCACTGGCCTACTAGTTGAGTAAGCTAACCGGTAGGCTGACTAGCTGGAGAACTATTTAAGTCAGCTAACCAATCAGCTGACTAGTACGCTAACTAGTTAGGTCAGAA
>NW_006964308.1:0-692 GCF_000164805.1 Carlito syrichta
TTAAAAATTAATAATTTCTCAAAGAAAACTCATAAGATAATTTTAAAATGTTTTTAATTTAATGATAACATGAATACCACAAATCAATAACTTGTGACAGCCAATTAAGAGATTACTTAGATAAAGAATTAATGTGCCACAATAGTGAGAATCCCTTTGATTTCCTTAAAGAAAATGTTATGCAGCAATCTTCAGCAATTTTCCAGTGAATTAATTACTTCAACGCTTCTGTCCAGCTGTCACCATCAGATATTCTGTATATATATTGAAATTATGTTAAGTGCTTGAACTTGTTTATTATTTTATTTCATGGAATATTTTATTTTATTATTATATTTTTATAACAGCATTTTATACCTAAAAGTCTGTTTTGTTTTAGTTTAATATAGTTATGGCAATATTTTAAATCTGAAGTTTACTGACATAGGCAATGACCAAGACTGCTCTAAGTTTTCTCTTGACTTAACTATATTTAGACAACTTTCTTCTTGATTCTAGGCACCCAACCTCCTTCCTCACTCACTTTTATTTTGAGCATTTACTTTTGAGAGTATGTTATTGCGAATTCTTTATCTGATCTTTTGAAATTTAAATTTTCTGTAATCCAGGAATGTCTTTCTCATGGACCTGTAAGCCATTCATTTGAAATGTCACATCAGCAAAGATTATGCTTCTTTCTCTCAGTCTTTGTG
>NW_006964309.1:0-623 GCF_000164805.1 Carlito syrichta
AGTTTTGTACATGTGCCATATTTCTTTCAAACACATTTATGGAAATAAGATTGGATACCACTAACTTTCCCTTCAAAGTCTATCGTATTACTTACCCAATCAGTTCATAATAATGATACTAATGCTGGTGATAGCTGTTTTATTTTTTGAGGGCTTCTTATGTGCCAGGCACTGTATTATTCACTCATGCAATATCTTCTTTGAGCCTCTCATCAACCCAGTGTGGTAAATTCTAAAGTGATCTCCATTTTAGAGCTAAGGGTTGGAGGCACAAGGCATGCAAGTTACTTGTTTAAAGTTACTAAGTCAATACCCTACCTAAGCATTCTGAGTCCATCCCATTTTTGGAGAGAACACACCTCTACTCTAGTAGAGAGAGAGCCTGGGAACAAGGCAGTCACTATGCCTAGTCATGTTGGTCATTTTGCCCAGATAGAAAGCCAGCTCGAAGTTTATAGTTGGAAATGTCACTGTCTTGCACATTCACTAGGAATCTTGATTCCATGTTGATGTAAAGACTAAAGTTCAATCTCCTAAAAGAGAGTTCGTGAACCGGAGGAAAGTGTCCTCAATGAAGGAAGTCCTGCAGTGAAGGAATAGCCTTGCATCTGAGGGATAGTTCA
>NW_006964310.1:0-772 GCF_000164805.1 Carlito syrichta
CGCATCATAAAGGTTTTCGTTATTTTTTTTTTTTTTGAGTTGGAGTCTCACTCTGTCGCCCAGACTGGAGTGCAGTGGCCGCTCTCGGCCTCCGCAGCCTCAACCTGCTGTGCTCCGGCCATCCTTCCACTTCAGCCTTCCAAGTAGCTGGAACTACAGCCGCGTGCTACCACTCCCGGCTAATTTTTTGATCTTTTGTTGTAGAGATGAGGTCTCGCCAAGTTGCTCAGGCGGGTCTCAAGCCCACGGGCTCGGGCAAGCCACTCACCTCAGCCTCCCAAAGCGTGGGATTACAGGCTGAGCCACCGAGCCCGGCTAGGGTCTTCATCTTCTCCATCTTCATGCTGAGAAGCTGCACAGGAGGAAGAGGAAGAGGAGGGGTTGATCTTGCTGTCTCTGGGTGGCAGCGGCAGAAGAAATCCGTGTATGAGTGACTCACGCAGTTCAAACCTGTGTTGTTTGTTGAAGGTCAACTGCAGTTGGATTTATTTGGACTCTCCTTTTCATGGTTATACTTATCCTACCTTTCCTTAGCTTCCCCCTCTCATTCTTATTTCTCTTGGGTTGATAATCCTCAATGTTTTTCTTCCCCCTACTAGTTTGGATATTATAATCTGCGTTTTTATTCTTTGGGTGTTTGGTTTGCCTAGAAATTTTAACATGCTTAACTTTTCAAGGACTACGGGAAGCCAGCGCCTGTGCTTGACTCCAGAATGTCTCAAGGGCTTTAGAAAGGGCATCTCTCAGCCAAGTGCTCTTGCTCTGTTGTTTA
>NW_006964311.1:0-753 GCF_000164805.1 Carlito syrichta
ATGGAATCACATATAATAGCAGTCAGAAAGCTTGGCTAGAGTAATAGAGCTTCACTTCTGACAAAGGCAGATAGATGCCTGTGTTCTAAACATGAACTACTGAGTTAGAATCTTCAGAAGTAGGTAACACAGCCTGTTTTTTTCTTTTGTTTTTATTTTTTTAAAGCATCATCGATAATTCCCATGCAAGAATGTTATTAGTTAAAGGCTAAGTACTCATTTTCACTGATAGAATACTCTGCATAGGAGTTTCCATCATGCCAATTCCATCTTGCCAACTTTACATGCATGATTTGAAAGACATTTTTCTATATATTTTATGTCAAAAGTCAACTTAGTGTATTCCACTCAACCCCTTTTCTCAACACATTGAGCACATGAGAATAATTTGAAGGCTTTTCACTTTTCTAAGACTTCATCGCTCTTAAAAAACACAGTTTGCAATTTAGTTGTGTGCTGTAAATGTTGCCATAAACAAATCAAGCTCAACTACATTCTTCAAACTGCTCTAAACAGAATATCTATTACAATTTTGATTCTTATATTTCAGGAAAGAACAAAAATTTAAGTGACCTACATTCTGCACACTCTTGTATAATACCAGCATACCACAAATTTGAGGTGAAGAGGTCTGGATTACAAAGTGCCATTCCTGGGATTTTCCATAATTTGTTCATTGATAACATGTGCTGCTTGTTTGCTTTCTATTAAACAAGAAGAGATGGTTAAAATTGTGCTCCAATTAGTGTACCA
>NW_006964312.1:0-690 GCF_000164805.1 Carlito syrichta
GGAAGGATCGCCGGAGCCCAGCAGGTCGAGGCTGCGGTGGCCGGGAGCGGCCACTGCACTCCAGTCTGGGTGACAGAGTGAGACTCCAACTCAAAAAAAAAAAAAAAAAAAAAAAAAAAGTTTAAAAAACCAAAATTATGTAGCAAAATAAAATGGGAGGGGGTTAATGTGAAAATTAGTATTAAAAAGCTACCCTGCAAAACAAAGATCTATTTCATTATTTACTGGATCTCTTCATATAGACAAGAGATTTGTTATATAATTAAATATATACCTCAGAGTTGATAATTTTATGAGATATGAAGAAATATCTCACTTGAAAACCTAGTAAGGCACCTTCTTGATGACAGGTGATTCAGAATGCTGAGAGCATAAATGTGTTATCTAGTTGTCAGCCCATTTTCTCTTCAATGAAAATTTGTTTTTTAAAAGAACATTGCTGTATAACACAATACTGTATTTTATAAAAGATATCATTTTCTAATTAGATCATAGCAAATATAGCTTCTTTCTATTTACAGTGTATTCCTACATTGAAACAAAAATTAAAATTGTGGCAACATATTCTGGGGCTGATAATAAAACACATCTGGGAATAAAAATGTATAAATGTATTTTATAGAACATGTATAAATTAATACATCACATTTGTTCAATATGTTTTGAAAGTGTGATAATTAACATCAATTG
>NW_006964313.1:0-544 GCF_000164805.1 Carlito syrichta
CTTGCTCTGCGGCCAATGGCTGCCCTAGTTCGAGGCCGTCTGTTCTGTGAGCTCACACACATCTTTGCTGTGGGGCACAAGTGTGGAGGGAGGAGGCAGGCATTCTGGGGTGCATGGCTGAAGGCACGGGATGGATGTGCCTGGTGGCCACCTTTGAAACCTCCTGCGAATTACAGGCAGGAAAGTGCCTTTTCCTCTCCCATCCCTGAGGGTGACTCCTTGCACTGGGTGGCAAAGGTTGTGGTGGTGGCGGTGGGGGTTATTATTATTTGAAGTCAGAATCCCACCCTATCATGCAGGCTATAGTGCAGCGGCATGCTCATGACAACTCTGGACTCCACCTGATGGGCTCAGGTGTTCCTCCCACATCGACGCCATGAGTGTCTGGATCCAAAATACTGCACCACCATGCCCGGTCAATCCTTGGATTTATTTTGATGGCCCAGACAAAGTCTCACCCACTGTCCCTGGCTGGTCTCAAACCTGCAGGCTCAAGTTGTCCACTAACCTCGGCCTGCAAAGAGCCAGCATACCAGTCTGAGCC
>NW_006964314.1:0-693 GCF_000164805.1 Carlito syrichta
CAACTGCACATGGTGTGTTCACAGGGCAACTATCTTTAGATCCAGGAAAAATGGGATGGGGGAAGAAATTTCCCCAGGTGAGGGATTGTCCCTAGCCTATATTGGTGAAAGGCCCTTGTTGCTGAGAGGGAGGGTCAACCTGCCTGAGGCACATTTCACACCTCAGAGAGGAGAGCTGGCAAGAACACTGCCAGGGAGCCTTGGGAACTCCCACACCAAAGAGGGAGCAGCCATGGGGAGGGTTGTGGGTGAAAGGTGCTGAGCTTGGGAGACCTTCACATGTGGGTGGGCTGGTGGGGAAGGACTGAGGACACAAGTTTTGCAGAACAATGGATTTCTTTCTTTCTTTCTTTCTTTCTTTCTTTCTTTCTTTCTTTCTTTCTTTCTTTCTTTCTTTCTACATTTGTTTCTTTCTTCCTTCCTTCCTTTCTTCCTTTCTTTCTTCCTTCCTTCCTTCCTTTCTTTCTTTCTTTCTTTCTTTCTTTCTTTCTTTCTTTCTTTCTTTCTTTCTGTCTTACTTTTCTTTCTTTCTTTCTGTCTTACTTTTTCTTTCCTTACTAGGTTGCCCAGGCTGCTCTCACACCGCCTAACTTTGGGTCAACCTCTCAGCCTTCGGTCTCCTAACTTCAGCATTCACAGGTTTTCTATTGATCAACATCCTTGGCTCTGCCTGCTCTTGAACTCTGGGCCTGA
>NW_006964315.1:0-786 GCF_000164805.1 Carlito syrichta
TGCAGTTTTTAGGTTATGATTTGGGAAACAGTGAGGTACTTACCAATAATTTGAGAATGCTAGATTTAAGACTAACTTTTAAAGAAAACCATCATATTAAACGTATATTCCTAGATCAAAGACAAAAACATTGGACTTAACAATCTGAGGCCTCTATGAATATTCAGATAATATTTTATTTTTCCACAAAAAATATATGTTTGTTCAAAATATATATGTTTGCTCAAAGTACAAATATAAAAATGTCGATTAACCATTGTAAGGAGTGTTTTATTTTAGAAAAACTGAAAAGTAAATTAGAAATATATAATTAGGTTTCCCAAATACAATTAGTTTTTACCCAAAGCAATCATGTCTCAAAAAATTAAAAATGTATCAATTACTGTCAAAGAGTCAAAGAACCTGCCCTTTGATTCAAGGATTTTTCTTTTACTCAAAAAAAAAAAGAAAAAAATAAAGGAAAGAAAAGAAAGAAAGAAAGAAAGAAAGAAAAAGAAAGAAAGAAAGAAAGAAAGAAAGAAAGAAAGAAAGAAAGAAAGAAAGAAAGAAAGAAAGAAAGAAAGAAAGAAAAGTAAGTCATATATCCCTTTACATATTGTGCCTCCCTTTATGTCAGGTTCCTAAAGCCTGTGGACACATTTTGAGAAGTTTGCTGTTTGGCTTCTTCCTGATTCTCACAACTCACTTCATTGCTTTCAGATATGAAGCATAAATATTATGACTACAGCCAGATGCAGCTGTCTGCAGTTGTAAAATCTGTAGCCATACTATAAAGATACTGGGAAG
>NW_006964316.1:0-1078 GCF_000164805.1 Carlito syrichta
CTCTCTACCAATATTCTGACCTATAATGTTACTATTATTTGAGATGAAGTTTAGACCTTTCAAAGCTATTCCAATGGTGGGGATATTTATTCCTAAGCCTGAATCTGAAAACACTTAGAAATATGACATTAGCGCCGGGCTCGGTGGCTCAGCCTGTAATCCCGCGCCTTTGGGAGGCTGAGGTGAGTGGATTGCGTGAGCCCGCGGGTTCGAGACCCACCTGGACAGCGAGACCTCATCTCTACAATAAATCAAAAAATCAGCCGGGCGTGGTAGAGGCTACTCAGAAGGCTGAGGCGGAAGGATCACCGGAGCCCAGCAGGCGCTCCCGGCCACTGCACTCCAGTCTGAGCAACAGAGTGAGACTCCAACTCAAAAAAAAAAAAAATAATCAAAAAAAAAAAAAAAAGAAATATGACATTAGCAAGACAGACAAATATTTTGAGTATTTGAATCCAAATACTAACTATGAGTCTTAGATTCAAGTTCAGTTTTATCATTACATTGTCAGTAGGAGAAATCTACTTTTCTTTCCTCTAAGCAGTTTATTTTTAGGATCTATATTCTTCAAGCACAAGCATTTCAAACGATTTCAAATCACCATGGACTTTCATAGTGAGGGTATTTAGTACTTTTGGTAGAGTAAAGACAGTCATCCTTTTTGTCTCTCTTTTTCTTTTAAGGTAGCATCTATTTACCTCACATTGAACCTGAACAGTGTTTCTGACTGTTGTGAGCATTTTTTGGCAGAAGAGACTCTGTGCTAACTTTCAGGCCCATTTCTGTCCCTTGGGGTCTAGTCACCATACTGTAAGAAAGCACAAGGAGTCTATGGAATGTTCACACCCACACCCAAAAATCACTATGATGTACCAATTTAATATTATGATAAATCTAACTCAAATCAATAAAAAGAAAAAAAAATTATATATAAATGCTAGTGACTTGATGACTCTATTTAAATGCTTTCCCTGGTATAATTATTGTGTTCTATATAAAAACATAATACAGCTAAATGCATTAGCATGCTATACCTTCATAGTATCTTGGTAATGTCCAGTGACCCGTCATTAAATAT
>NW_006964317.1:0-465 GCF_000164805.1 Carlito syrichta
AATAATCAAGTCAGTGTGCTATTGTCAAAAGAATAAACAAATAGATCAAAGGAACAAATAACGCAGAAATAGACTCACACAAATATGGTAAACTTGTTTTTTTACAAAAGCCTAATGACAATATGATGGTGTGAAGGCAGTCTTTTCAACAACTAGACACGCACATTCCAAAAAAATGAATGTAGACATGGAACTTGCATCCATAACAGAAAGAAAGTCAAAAGGTTCATAGACCTAAATGTAAAGCTCAAAAAGGAAGTACTCTTAGAAGATAGCATTTTTAAAAAGCCATATGACTTTGGGTATGGTGATGATGCTTTAGACAAAACACAAAAGGCACAAGCGATGAAAGAATAATAAGCTAGATACTGTTAATATTAAAAAATAACTTCTGTCTGCAAAAAATATCAAGAGAATGAGAAAACAGATTGCAGATGAGAGAAAATATTTGCAAAATATGCATCT
>NW_006964318.1:0-389 GCF_000164805.1 Carlito syrichta
AGATACTTTCATGTCTCAAAGGTTGTTTTTTTGTTTTTAATTACTTTTGAGAATAGAGACGCCTCTGATTATTTACAAAACCCCTCATAAATAGTTCTCTCTCTCTCTCTCACCCCCCCCACACACAGACACACACACACACACACACACACACACACTTATAATAGTTGTTACTTCTCAAGCAAAGAATTATACTTCCCCTGGAATTGAAAAAAGTATGTGTCCCAGTTTTTTTAATGTGGTAATAGTTTGGGGGTAATTCACATCATTTATTGTAATAATGTATTCAGATGATTAGGAATCCATAAAAGTCACAGTGGAAATTAATTGCTTGGGAATCTCTTAAGCAATCGCAGCTAGAGGGTAACTGGGCCTACATCATCTGGAGG
>NW_006964319.1:0-411 GCF_000164805.1 Carlito syrichta
AGGCTAATCTTTGGATTTATTGTAGATGGCTGAGACAAGGTCTTGCCCAGTGTCCCGGGCTTGTGTTGAACCCACAAGCTTAGGCCATCCACTTGTGTTGGCCTCCCAAAGACCAGGATGCTTGCCCTGAGCCCGGCCTGTGGTTGTGGTGATGGTGGCAGTTGATATTGTTATTCTGAGTCAGAGTCCCACTGTGTCACCCAGGCCAGAGGGCAGGGGCTAGCTCTTGGCCACCACGGCCTCCACTAGCTGGGCTCTGGTGATCCTCTTGCCACGGAATCCCAAGTGACTGGGACAACAGGCGTGTGCCATCACACTTGGCTCATCTGTTTGGCTTCTTGTAGAGACAAGGTCTTGCAAAGGTGCCTGGGCTGGTCTCGATCCTGTGGGCCAGGCCATCCTCTTGCCTCA
>NW_006964320.1:0-8813 GCF_000164805.1 Carlito syrichta
TCAGGTCTCACTTGTCTATCTTATCTCTCATGGTATGGGCACTTGGGGTTTTGATCAAGATTGAGTTGCCAGTTCCAATTTCCATAATGGTGTCTCCTGCATTTTCTAAGATTCTTATAGATTGAGGTTTTACTTTTAGGTATTTGATCCATTTAGAGTTAATTTTTGTGTATGGTGATATGTAGGGGTTCTGTTTCAATCTTTTGCATGTGATCAGCCAGTTTTCCCAGCATCATTTAAGGAATAAGTTCTCCTCTCCCCAGTGGTTGTTGTTGGAGGCTTTGTCAAAGATGAATTGGTTGAGAAATTGAGGTTGCTTCCCAAATTTCTATCCTTTTCCGTTGGTCTGTATGCCTGTTCTTGTACCAGTACAAGAACAGGCTGTTTTCATTATTGTAGCCTTATAGTAAAGTTTGAAGCCTGAAAGTGTCATACTTCCTGCATTGTTTCTTTTGCTAAGGATTGTTTTGGCTATTCGTGGTAGTTTAAGTTTCCATATGAATTTCTGTATTGTCATTTCCAGAGTTGAGAAGAATGATGTTGGTAATTTGATGGATATTGCATTGAATCAGTAAATTGCCTTTGGTAGGAGGGATATCTTAACAATGTTGATTCTTCCTATCCATGAGCATGGGATATTTTCCCATTTGTTTATTTTTTATTTTTTTGGCATTCTTTGATGTTGCAATGTTTTTTGGCATTCTTTGATGTTACAATGTTTTGCAGTTCTCATTGTATAGGTCTTGCCCTTCTCTGGTTAGGAAGATGCCAAGGTCTTTCATTTTTGTGTGTGAATATTGTGAATGGGATTGTGATCTTTATTTGGTTCTCTGCCTACTTGTCTTTGGTGTATAAGAATGCAGCTGTTTTTTGCACATTTCTTTTGTACCCTGAGACTTGGCAAAGTCCTTTATCAGTGCAAGCAGGGTTTTGACAAATTCTCTTGGATTTTCGAGGTATAGGATCATTTTGTTAGCAAAGAACACATATTGGCAGCTGTTTCCTATTTATATATGCCTGATTTCCTTCTCTTGTCTAATTGCTCTAGCTAGGACTTCCAACACAATGTTGAACAAGAGGGATGAGAGTAGGTAGTCTTGTCTTGTTCCAGTTTTCAGGGGAAATGTTTCCAGTTTCTGTCTGTTTAGCAATATGCTAGCTGTGGGTTTATTGTAGATGGTACTTACTATTTTTATGTATGTTTCTTCTATACATAGGTATTTGAGGGTTTTTATCAAGAAGGGAGGCTGAATTTTATCAAAAGACTTTTCTGCATCTAATGATATAATCATTTGGTTCTTGTTTTTATATTTGTTGATGTATTTAATTACTTTTATGGTCTTTTGTGCATTGAACCATCCTTGTATCCTGGGAATTAAGCCTACTTGGTCAGGTGGATGCTTTATGAGATGTGTTTTTTAGATCTGATTTGCTAGAATCTTGTTGATTTTATATCTATGTTCATAAGGAATTTTGGCCTGTAGTTCTCTTTTTTTTTGTTGTTGGATCTTTACCCTGTTTGGGTATCAGTGTGATGTTAACTTTTGAAAAAATGATTTGTGGAGAATTCCATTCTTTCTCAATTGCTTTGGAATACTTTCAATGGGATTCATATCAGTTCCTCCCTTGTATGCTTTGTAAAATTCTTCTGGAATGCCCTCCAGTCCAGGGTTTTTTTGTTTAGGTAGTTTCTTATGACAGAGTCAATTTCATGGGTTGCTATTGGTCCATTTAGTGTCTCAATGTTGTCTTGTTCCAACTTGGGGAGATTGTGTGATGTCAGAAAGTCTTCCATTTCATTTAGGTTATCAAGTTTGTTTTCATCCAGGTGTACATAATAATCTATGATAATCTTTTGTATTTCTTCATGGTCAGTTGTGATTTGACCTTTTTAAAAAATTTCTGATTGTGTTTATTTGGACTTTTTCTCTCTTCTCCTTGGTCAATCTGGCTAAGGGTCCATCAATTTTGTTAATTCTTTCAAAGAACTAGCTTTTTGTTTAGTTGATGTTCTCTTGATATTTTTGTTTTCTATGTCCGGTATTTGGGTTCTTATTTTGGTGACTAGGACTCTTCTTTTAAAGTTAGAGTTTTGGTGTTCTTCTCTTTCCACCTCCCTTAGATGATTTGTTAGACTGCCAACTTGTGATCTTTCCATTTTCTTGATATGTGCTCGTAGAGATATAAATTTCCCTCTTAGAACTAATTTCATGGCATCTCAGAGGTTTCAGTAAGTGTTTCTTCATTTTCATTTGTTTCCAGGACTCTTTTGATTTCTGTTTTAGTTTTAGTAATGTCCCAGTAGTTGTTCTGCATTATGCTGTTTAGTGTATGCATTGCTGAGGGCTTTGGGGAATTGTTTTTGTTGTTGATATTTATTCTACTGTGGTCTGAGAAGGTGCACAGCAATATTTCAACCTTGTGAAATTTGCTTATGCTTGATTTATGGCTGAGGATTTCAACAGTCTTGGAATATGTTTCATGTGGTGGTGAATAGAATGTATGTTTTATGATTGTTGGTTGGAATATTATGTAGGTATCTATTAAGACCATTTGGTTAAATGTCAAGTTGAGATTCTGGATCTCCTTGTTTATCTTTTGCTTGATGATATCTATCTAGAGCTGTTAATGTGGTATTCAAGTCCCCTTCTATAATAGTGTTAAAAATCAATGTCTTTTTTTAGTTTACTTAGTAGTTGCTTTATAAATGCTGGTGCTCCTGTGTGGGTTGCGTAGGTTTAGGATGAATATTTCTTGTTGATGGATTGGACGTTTTATCATTATGTAGTTTCCTTACATATCTTTTTAAATTATTGATAGCTTAATGGTTTATTTGATATTAAAATCATGACTTCTGCTTTCTTTTGTGATCCACTTGCCTGGAAACTCGCTTTCCATCCTTTAACTTTGAGTCTGTGTGCTTACCCTGTAGTAAGATAAGTTTCCTGGATGCAGCAAATAATTGGGTGTTGGTTTCTTATACAGTTTTGCCATTCCATGTCTTTTCAGTGGTGCATTTAGTGCATTCACATTGAAGCTGATTATTGAAATGTGATTTTTTTCTCCCTGTCATGTGTTTCTTATAGTTTTTTTATTTGTTTATTGCTTGTTTGCTTGTTTTCTTTTAGCTTTGGGATTGATGTATGTGTGTGTTTTCAAGTTTGCTGTTGCAATGTATTCTTTGTTGATTCTGTGCTCTGCTGTTCTCTTGGGAAGTGTGTAGTCATTCTTTCTTTTCCCTTTTCTTCTGTGCTTAATACATTTTTTAAAGTGTCTTCTGTAGAACTCATCTGGAAATTGCATAAACTCTTAGGGATTGGATGTCTGGAAAGGATTTTAATTCTCCATCACTGATGAAGCTGAACTGGTTGGGTAGAAAATTCTTGGTTGAAATGTTTATCTTTGAGGACTTTGGATACTGAACTCCAGTCCCTTCCTGCTTTCAGTGTTTCTGCTTGTATTTCTTCTTGCTTTAGTGGTCTGATACTATTCTGATGGGTTTTCCATGGTATGTAGTCTGACCTTTCTCTCTTGATGCCTTTAGGTTTTTTTTCTTTTGGCCCTACTTTGTGTAGGCAAATTAATTTGTTTCTTGGAGTTGGCCTTCTAATTTGATATTTTCTGGGGGTTCTCTGGATTGCTTGTATTTGACTAGTCACATCTTTGGTGAGATGGGGAAAGTTTTCTTGGATAATCTCTTGGAATACATGCTCCAAGGTGTTCTCCAATTCTCTTTCTTCTGGGATACCAATCAAGCATAGGTTTGGCCTCTAGATATAATCACACATCTCTTGTATGCTTTGCTCTTTGTTTTGAGTTTTATTCTTTCTTTTCTTTTTTTACAGATCAGGGTAATTCCATGATCTGGTCTCAAGTTCTGAGAGTCTTTCTTCCATTAGATTACTTCTGTTTTCCATGCTTGTCATCTTGTTATTTATTTTCTGTAAGAAATTTTTTATGGCCAAAATTTCTATTGCAAGTTCTTTCAGTGTGGCATCTTGTCTTTCTTGGGTCTTACTCACTCTCCATCCACTCTCTAATTCTTGTCATATTCTGGGATCAGTTGTTGGTGACTCCCATTTTTGGGGCTTCAAGTTCTGATTTTTAAGGCACTTTTCTCTTTGAAACACTTGAAATTATCTGTAGTCTTCCATTGGTTTTTCCTCATTTATGAAATATTTCTTGCTTTTCTTTTTAGTCCCATTATTCAGTGTCAGTGAGAAAGTTTCCCTTCTGATGTTTGCTCTGTTCTCTATTCTTCCCTTGATCTGGGCTCTGGATTTGTTCTATTCTGAACCAAGACAGTGGGTTGGAAGCTGTAGTTTTGAAAATTGAATAAGGTAGAGGATGGGGAACTAAAATTCAGAAACTGCTTCCAAATTAAATGTTCACTGATTGTGAAATGTGTTCCCTAGGACCGACTCTCCACCACTGCTTTATGTGACGATGCAATGGGTATTTGTGGGTACTCTAACAATGAAAGATGAAACCAAAGCAAGAAACAATTGAACACTCACATTCACAGACACACACACACACCTCAAAACAAACTGGAAAAAAACAACAACAAAAACTGGGAAAATTAAACACTCACACATATGCCTAGAACAAAATTAACGGAAAAGAAAAAAACTGGAAAAAAGAAAAAAAGAAAGAAAAAACATGAGCTCAGATTGAACCTTCACACATATATTTACACATACCTTAAACAAAAAAAGAAATACAAAAGAGCAAAAACAAACCAACCAACAAACAAAAAAACCCCCAGAATGATGAACACTCAATCATTCACATACACACATAAACAGAAAACAAAAAACAACAAAAGAAAAAGAAAAAAAGGAGGGGGAGTATGTAGATCAAACTCTCACATACACATTCATGCACAAAGAAAAATATTTTAAAGATAGAAATAGTGACATTCAGGCAAACAATTTTTACAAATTAAACGTTAAAAAATATTAAAACCTCTACTCTCTTGTGGCAGGTCCTGTAATTGTTCTTCTTGTCTGCTTCTCTGCTATTTCCTACAGAGCTTCCACCTCTTTCACTCTCTCCATAGTGTCCAGACCAGTGAATGAGGAGGGGCTGTGAGTGTGGGTGGGCTGCAAAGGCCTAATATCTAGGATCTACAATGATCTCAAACGTGCCAAAAAGAAGACAAACATCTCTATTAAAAAGTAGGCAAATGATATGAATAGACACTTCTCAAAAGAAGACATAGGAGTAGCCAAAAGACACATGAAAAAATGTTCAGTCTCACTAATTGTCAAAGAGATAATTGAATTTTTATACTCCTTTGTCCCAGAAATTTGTTTAGAAATTTGATTTTAAAATATGATGATAGCCTATGGTTGACATTTTGTTACTGGAATAGATTAACATTGTATTGATGATTTGCAAATTATTTCATAGAAAATACTGGACAACGTGGTTTGACAAAATTTGGATGGAAAATAAAAAAGGTGTAGTTTTGACTTTTGATATATAACTCCTTTGGAGAAAAATGATAGTTAACACAGTATTCTAACCTTATTTTAAACACATTTGCACTGGCCATAGATAGTACTAACAGGAAATATTAAAGACTAGTAGAAGATATTAAGAAAATTCCTCATGTTTGTAATTCTGGCTACTTGGAAGGCTGAGGAGGATCACCGGAGCCCAGCAGGTGGCGCCTGCAGTGGCCGGGGTTGGCCACTGCACTCCAGTCTGGGTGACAGAGTGAGATTCCAACTCAAAAAAAAGAAAAAAAAATTCCTTGTGAATATCTGTTAAGGACTGTCTAATTGATTGCTGGTCTTCTGATAGCCACATTGCTAACTGACTATACCTTACTATAGCAATCTCGGTTCATTTGTTTTCTCAACCTTCCATTTGACCAATTAACTACCAAATTCTTTAAATACAAGATAATCTTATTGAATCATAAATATAATTACAAACAAAAAATTCTGCTCTCATGACAATTAATGTCTCTAATCAAATAATCATAGACATTGTTTCATAATAAGATATAACAAATGATGTGAAGAAATTTTATGTAATACAATGGCAATAGTCAACAAGGAAATTTAATCGGTAATTATGTAAGGGAATCAAGGAACATTTTCTTAAAAAATGTTGAGTCAGATTCAACCTAAAGAGCTTAGCTAAGTCCATTGAGAGTGTCTTAAAAGAACATGTGGAAAAATACAGTGGTAGTTGTGAGTGTGCCATCCTGAGAATCTGAAGGAAAGCCAAAGTAACTTAAACAAAGAAAGCAACTGAGAAATGATGTGTGAAATAAGGCAGAATCTAGAATACACAGGGTTTCACAAGCCATTAGAGATTTTTATTCTATTTTGGCAGGACAAAATGAACTGAACAGCCTCCATTAATTATCTATCAATTATTCACTCTAACATTGTATTGGAATGAACCAGATTAAAGATTTCACCCTGTTGTTTTGTTTGTGACATGAAGTGATCACATGACTATGTGATAGCCATTGACAGAAAGAAAATACATGTGTGCCAAAGACAGAACACCTATAGTAAAAGGAACTGACCAGCTCTGAGAAACACACTTTATTTTCCCAATTGCCTAGAATATAAATGCAACTGCTGGTCAAAGCCAGCCACTTTGTATCATGAAGTGGCTTTGAAGAGACAGTCAGTACTGAAGATAGTAGAGTAAAAACTAAGGATCTGGTTTCCTGATGTTACCATAGAGTTACCAAACCAACTGTGATATTTTCACTTCTAAATTTACTTGAGGAGGAAAATAATAATATTGTATTTCATTTTCATCATGTCTGTTCTTATTGCTGTGGTTATATTTAGCCAAATCTAATTTTTAGTGATACATAAATCACTTGAAATGATATTGGGAAAGTAGGGACACAGAGATGAACAAAATTGTCATTTGCAAATATTACTCTGATATGTCAAGAGGGAGTAAAAACGGATTCCAGGAAACTGGTTGCCAGGCAAATTCATTGGGCAAGAAATGAGGGTCACTGAGACTAGGAAGATAGAGGTGGAGGTAAAGAGAACAAGGTGTATTAAATAACAAGTTAACAACAAAATTTACATGAACATCCTTCTGACTATAAGCTAGTTCTTTATGAGCAAATTCTGACACCAAAGGTTTATATTAATATTTTGGAAGAAGTGAATTATTTTCATGAAAATTTTATGTCACAAGTCTTATAAAAGTTATGTAATGTGTACTTTAGTGTCGTTTTATATTTAGAGTTTCAATCCACTTAGATATGTTTATAGTGAAGTAATAAAGTAAGAGCTAGCAGCATTATTATAGTGTCACATAGTAAAATAAGTATATTTATTTTGGTATATATTAGTAAAAGATTTGTTTTTCAAATTCTTTGATGAGCATATTTAAAAAGCAAATGCCTCATACAGTTTCAAATATACTAAGATGAAGTTTAATAGATAGACTCAACCAAAGCACATTGTGCATTTAGAAAGTAATACATTTCAGCTTTTGCATTTCTATAACCTATCTTTTTTGATATACATTATTAGCAGAGATGCAAATATGAGTACTACTTAAAGAAAATAGAAAATGAAGTTTAATGTTTTAACTATGAAAGTCTTGCCAATATACTAAAAATTACTTCTAGGTGTTTTCGTCTTCCTCCCTCCAAAAAAAAGTGAAAAATATTTCCAACATTAAATTGTATACATACTAAGTATATCTCAATTTAATATTTAAAAATAGGGACTAAAGTAAAGATATATAAAAAATTATGTTGTTTCCAGTGGTTTTGATAGTTTTCCCTGAGAATTAGCAAGAAGATGAACTATTTCTCTGTGGACATGCTGACTTTGGAGAGAAATATTTCAGAAACCATAAGTGAGCTGCAGAAAATAATGATGATCAAGAGAATTAGAATGCTACATTCTAAAATAATATAATTAACCTTAATTAGATTAAACTAAAATAATGTCATTACACTCTAGAATAAGCAGTTTAAAATACATGTTAGTTACATTTTAAATATTTTTAAATGCTTTCTTTTTTTTCTTCATTAATCAGTATTTTTTTATTATGGTTTTGTGGGGTACAGTTAAGGGTTAGGTGTACAATTACGTTTCATTCAGGCACCCTGTTGATAAGAGGTGTTTTCCCATCCCCAGACAGATATTTGCTACTGTTAATCCCATCCCCCTCCCCCCCATAGTTTCCCAGTACCGTCAGTCATTTTCTTATAGTATTGCATTGGATGTTCAAGGTCCATTATATGAGTGAGAACATGTGATATTCGGATCTTTGTTTCTGTGAGAGGTCACTCAGTATTATAGACTCTAGTTCCATCCAGGTTGCTGCGAAATTCATGATTTTGTTCTTTTTTATGGCTGTGTAGTATTCCATTGTGTATATGTACCACATTTTTTAAATCCAGTCCTCTTTTTGATGGGCAGCTAGTTGTTTCCAGGTTCTTGCTATTGTGAACAATGCTGCGATAAACATACGTGTGCAGGTATCTTTTTTATGGAGTGATTTGTGTTCTTCAGGGTATATTCCCAACAGGGGGATTGCAGGGTCATATGGAAGGTCAATTTTTAGAGGTTTTAGGAATCACCACACTGCTTTCCACAGAGGTTGCACTAGTTTACACTCCCACCAACAGTGTAGAAGTGTTCCCTTTTCACCACACCCTCTCCAGCAGCTGTTATTTTTTGAGTTGTTGATAATTGCCATTCTGACTGGAGTTAGGTGGTATCTCAGTGTGGTTTTGATTTGCATGGGGAGAGGAGAACCTATTCAGTAAATGGTGCTGGGAAAATTGGCTGACCACATGCGAA
>NW_006964321.1:0-780 GCF_000164805.1 Carlito syrichta
GAATCTCACTCTGTCGCCCAGACTGGAGTGCAGTGGCCGCTCCCGGCCACTGCAGCCTCGTCTGCTGAGCCCCGGTGATCCTTCCGCCTCAGGCTTCCGAGTAGTCAGAACTACAGGCATGTGCTATCACGTCCGGCTGATTTTTTTGATTTTATTGTAGAGATGAGGTCTCGCTGCCCAAGCAGGTCTCGAACCCGCGGGCTCAGGCAATCCACTCACCTCAGCCTCCCAAAGGCGCGGGATTACAGGCTGAGCCACTGAGCCCGGCTTACCCGGCTCCTTTTTAACTATCTTCTCCCCTCCACCTTTTTTTCTGGAATGATCTGGTAACTTCTGAGTTGCTCTAATAAAATATGAATTAGTGAGGAAAACAGGATCAAGAAATGACAGTTTATCATAGAAAGCAGTCCTTAAAAGTGTGTATGCATATATGTATATTTAAGAATCTTTACCATCCAAATGAAAAATTTATAATTGTATATTAAGATAATGCAATAAGATAATTGTCTTCTTACAAGAGTAATTACTATCCCTTTGACTTTACTTAGATTTGGTGAATAAAAGTCCTGCAGCTGCTTCATAACTCACTGACAAAGATTTCCATTTCCAGAGTATTTTAAAGAAAAAAGGGGAAGGAAAGAAGAGGTTGTATTGCATACTACTGGCTTCCTACTATCATTATTAATTATTGCCTTCAATTAATTATTATATACGACATTACATTATAGATGAGAAAATTTGTCATAGTTTCATGCTTAGAAGGCATATCATGGAGTCTTT
>NW_006964322.1:0-732 GCF_000164805.1 Carlito syrichta
CATAAACAAGATCGATGGTCCCCTAGCTAGACTGACCAGGAAAAAACGAGAAGAAACCCAAATAAGCACAATCTGAAACACGAAATTATGAAGTCACATCTGACCCTGAAGAAATAGAAAAGATCATTAGAGACTACTACGTACACTTGTATGGAAACAAACTTGAAAATCTTAAGGAAATGGAGGACTTTCTGACATCACACAACCTACCTAGGTTGGAACAAGAAGAAATTGAGACCCTAAATAGACCAATAACAATAAAGAAAATTGACTACATAGTAAGAAAACTTCCTACAAAAAAAAGCCCTGGTCCAGATGGCTTTCCAGCAGAATTCTACAAGACATTTAAGGAGGAGCTGATATCAATCCTACTGAAGGTATTCCAGGTGATTGAAAAGGATGGAACTCTCCCCAAATCATTTTTTGAAGCCAACATCACATTGATACCCCAGCCAGGTAAAGATCCAACAAAGAAAGAGAACTACAGGCCAATATCTTTGATGAACATAGATGCTAAAATTCTCAACAAGATCCTAGCAAACCGGATTCAACAATACATCTCAAAAATCATCCAGCATGACCAAGTAGGCTTCATTCCCAGGATGCAAGACTGGTTCAACATTCGTAAAATTATAAATGTAATTAAATACATCAACAGGTGTCAAAACAAAAAAACACATGATTATATCATTAGATGCAGAAAAAGCTTTTGATAAAATCCAGCACCCCGCT
>NW_006964323.1:0-357 GCF_000164805.1 Carlito syrichta
GAATGTCACATAAGCCTCTTTGAGAAAGCTCATTGACACTAGTAAAGCCTGGCAGCTGGTGAACTCTGACAGGCATGGAGTGGGAGCTGTTTGTCTCTGCAGCTGCAGATAAAAGTGTTTTTAGCCGGGCTCGGTGGCTCAGCCTGTCATCCCGCGCCTTTGGGAGGCTGAGGTGAGTGGATCGCCGGAGCCCGCGGGTTCGAGACCCGCCTGGGCGGCGAGACCTCATCTCTACAATAAATCAAAAAATCAGTCGGGCGTGGTAGCGCGCGCCTGTAATTCCGGCTACGCGGAAGTCTGAGGCGGAAGGATCGCCGGAGACCAGCAGCCGAGGCTGCGGTGGCCGGGAGCCGCCAC
>NW_006964324.1:0-7873 GCF_000164805.1 Carlito syrichta
ATAATGTGGGTCAAGCTATGTCTTTCTACCCAGATGATCAGAATTGCCTTTTTAAACATGTGCCTAAATATTCCACTGCACCATTATTCCTAAATCATGTTCAAAATATGAGAGTTTAAAGTTTATTTGTTCATAACTTTGCTTCTCAGATATTTTTGATATGAAATCATTAATTGCACTCTTTATCTTTCTTCAGAGAGAGAGATGGAGAGGGAGGGAGAGAAAGAGGGAGAGAGAGAGGGAGAGAGACAGAGGAGAGGAACTTAGGTGAAAGAAGTTAGGTGATAGATGAGAGAGAGGAAGACAGGGTAGAAGGGCAGATGGATGGTGAAATAGATAAAGGATGATAAGTAGATAAATAGTTAAAATGTGAGTTGATAGATGGTAGATATGGTGTTTTTAAAATATGTCCACAGATTCTTTGATACCTTTCCTTTCAAGTGATGGAGCTTAACACCCTCCCCGTTGGTGTGGATGGTACTTAATGACTCACTTCTGAAAATAGAGCTGAAATGACAGTATGATATTTTGAAGACTATGGGATAAAAGATATTGAGAATTCCTCCTCACTTACTGTCTCTTGGATCCCTCAATTTTGGAGCAGTTAGCTGCCATGTCATAAGGATGCACAAGCTACACATGATGAGGCACACACAGGAACTGAGGTTTCCTGCTACCACTTACATAAATGAGAGATCTTGGAAGTAAATTGTCCAGGAGATATCCTGTCTACAAGCACATGAAATACCCTGGCCAAAATCACCCAGCTAAGCCACTCCTGAATCCTCAGTCTACAGAAGCTGTTGTTTCAGGATATTATGTTGGAAGTAATTTGTTAAGTAGTAGTAGATAATATTATAGATGAGAGATAAATAGATGGATGAAAGATCAGAGACAAGTAGACATAAAAAGAGACTGATGAGCCGGGCTCAGTGGCTCAGCCTGTAATCCCGCGCCTTTGGGAGGCTGAGGTGAGTGGATTGCCTGAGCCCGCGGGTTCGAGACCCGCCTGGGCAGTGAGACCTCATCTCTACAATAAATAAAGAAATCAGCAGGGCATGGTAGCACATGCCTGTAATTCCGGCTACTCGGAAGGCTGAGGTGGAAGGATCACCGGAGCGCAGGAGGCGAGGCTGCGGTGGCCGGAAGTGGCCACTGCACTCCAGTCTGGGTGACTGAATGAGACTCCAACTCAAAAAAAAAAAAAAAAAGAGAGACTGATAGCTTTTCATAGAAAGACATATTATGACATAATATGTTTGAATATTCAAAAATGTAATGATAGAATGATAGCTATAATCTTATATAAATTAATTTTATCACAAATTTTTTGGTTTGGGGGTAATAACCAACTTCACATAAATCTGCAAGCTTTTTACCTTGTTCGTATTTTATATTACTGCACTCAGAAGTTATCAACGTGTGAACTCTTCTCTGTATATTACACTCACTACTCCCATGCCTGAGATAATTAGTGATAAACTCACTTGTCATTCCATGAACTCAAAATCACATGAATGAAAATAAAATCAATATTTGAAAAGTTGTTAGTCAAACATAATTTTACTACTGTCAACATTTGGGTCAAATTTTTTATTTAAACATGAATTTTTCAAACTTTTGAGAAAACTGTAAGTCATTATGATCATCTACCTTTTGGAGTGTAACAAATAAAAAATTTTTTATGAATGGAAAGACTAAGAATTCTAAGGCAATGTCGCTACTGGATGACTAGTATGCGAATGATTAGCCATCTTTCATTGCATTGTCTCTATAGAAGAGTTTAGTATGTGAAATAATCTTAATTAAACAAAGATATTTTGGCTATTTCTAGGACTGCCTCAGGGAAATCTATTAAAAACAAGAAAAATTCAAAAATGAAACATCAATATTGATTTAAAAAGTTAGACATCTATTTTATGTTACAACATCTGCATTTCTCTAACTATGGTTTTGGTGAATGAAAATCTATCTAGGTATTTCTCAAATAATACTGTGAAAGAGACATGTAGCTACCCTGTAATTTATGATGAATTGTTTTTATCCCATGAGGAACTTTGTGTTGAATGAGTTGAGTCACCATATAATCATATTGTTTATTTTAACCAGTGTTTGTTTTATGTATGTTCATAATGTTATATAATTACAGTATTAAAAGTTTATAAATATAAAAAATGTATGTTTATTTCTATTCACACCTACTTTATTTTGATTGCCCATTCCATACTTACTATGATTTTATCATAATAGGAAACAATTATGATAGTAGTAAACAATTTAATTAATCCGGAGGAAATTTTTTTCTGCTAGTGCTTATCACTACAAGGATAATTTTTTCCCTTCTTTCCTCCTTCCCTCCATCAGTTTCTCTCACCCTCCTTCCCTTTCTTCCATACTTTAAACTTCTATAATTGGGGAAGAATGCATAGACAGAGGGGTGTTAGAATGAAGGGGAAGAGGCATTTGTGTATGCCCATGTGGGTGATATGTTTGAGGTTTATCAGTGTAACACATAGAAACATATATACATATGTGTATAAATAAATAAATTCTAAATGTATATGGAATTCTTTCTTGGAGTGAACAAAGTATTATTTCCATTTCATAGGTATAAATCTTCAGGAAGAAAGTGTCTAATTTACTTGCTGGTCCATATGCTTAGTTTGTCTCTAAACTTTTTTTAGACAAGCAGATACATATAAGTAATCTGGATTATGATTTTTAAGTAACTTTGCTTTGCTTTCTATCAATTGAATGAGTTAATTTTTGAGATTATTTTACTATTTAAATAATTTAATTTTGATTATCATTAGACAAGTAATGTTACTTTTTTCTTTTTTATTATATTTCAGTTAATTTTTCCTCTTAAAAACAGGATCCGCCGGGCTCAGTGGCTCAGCCTATAATCCTGCACCTTTGGGAGGCTGTGAGTGGATTGCCTGAGCCTGCGGGTTCCAGACCTGCCTGGGCAGCGAGACCTCATCTCTACAATAAATCAAAAAATCAGCCGGGCGTGGTAGCACATGCCTGTAATTCCAGCTACTTGGAAGGCTGAGGCGGAAGGATCGCTGGAGCCCAGCAGGTCGTGGCTGCGGTGGCTGGTAGCGGCCACTGCACTCCAGTCTGGGCGACAGAGTGAGACTCTAATTAAAAAAAAACAAAAACAGGATCCAGCTATGTTGCCCAAGCTGGAGTATAGTGAATCATGGCTCACTACAGCCTCCATCTCCTGGGCTGAAGCAAACCTCGCCCCTCAGCCTCCCAACGCACTGGTATCACAGGCATGAGCCACTGTTCCCAGCCCGCTGGTGCGTTCTCTCTCTCTGTCTCTCTCTGTTTTTAATATTCATAGACTCACAAGAAAAACTGCTGTCATCCTTTTAAGTCCTTACTCTTTTATGACTGGAGCCTACTAAGATTTGTGTATTTCTTCAC
This sequence comes from Carlito syrichta, assembly GCF_000164805.1. Lineage (NCBI taxonomy): Eukaryota > Metazoa > Chordata > Mammalia > Primates > Tarsiidae > Carlito > Carlito syrichta. Next base: position 3,436 of record NW_006964324.1, read on the forward strand.
TTACCAAAATATTTTACTCTCAAATTAGAAACATAGCATAATTAAACTTGCACTTCATCTTAAACAATAGCATTTAGCCTAATGTGGAAACATTTTTGAGATGCCAAAGTAAATGCTCAGGTATCTACTGGGTTGTTTGGCTATGTGGTTCAGAAAAATACCTTGAAGATTAGTTAAAGATAATTTCTTTATTCATTTCTGATCCTTTAGCATTCTTTGCAAATTATGAGGTAAAGAATAATAATAGTAGTAGCAATGATAATAAAACACTCTGTTAAACTATTGCCACCTAGAAGATAATTTGTTTAAAACCTGCTGATGATCTTTCTATATCTGGGACCATATCTTTCCTCAACAGTTCTGTATTCCAGTCTTCTCAACTGGGAATTCATAGAGAATTAAATTTTACAGAAAATGGTTTGAGTAATTATCTTGTCATTTCTCTCAAGTATGGTATATAGCTCATACTATTCTTGATGCATATGAGAGAAATTAATCCATTGCATACAGTGCTTTGGGATACTAGGACTTAATTTTTATATAAAACTGTTTCAGAAGAACTGCTCTCCCCCAAGCACCAAAACAGTACCCGCCTGCCCCACGCCATTGCTTACCCAACCACAGCAAATAATTGGAGCTCCCCATCAGTGGAGTTCCCCGTCCTCAGTTACATTATAAACACGTTTTTACAGTTTTGAAATTCAGATGTTTCTTATTGCCACTGCCATTCAGGAAAGTAATATTTTCTTGATTTCCTGGTAAATTTTTGCTAAGCTAGTGACCTGCCCTGCCACAAATGGCATATTAGGATTCAGAAAATCAAGTACCTTCTGTATTACACAACCAGCACCCCCTTACAGATTTACTCTTTTTTTGTTACCTATTCTTTAGATCTATAGTAGAGTTTCCTTGCATAAAAAAACAAGATATTTTCAAATTCACATGTTGGAACATAATTACTACTATTTTAGAGTTTGGAGGTGGTGCCTTTGGGAGGAAATTATGTCCATGTAGGTCCTTGCAAGTGGATTAATGTCCTTAAAAGAGAGCTTTGCACCGCACCCTGAGCTACCGCTCCCTTTTTACCATGTGAGGATGCAGCTAGAGGTCTCCTTTAATGAGACAGGAGATAAATCTTCAACAAAGCTTTTTGCTGGCGACTTGCTTTTTGATTGCCAGTCACCAGAACTGCTAGAAATAAATGTTTGTCATTTATGAGTCATTTGCTTTTGGTATTTTGTTATAGCAGCCCAAACAGACTAAGACATTATTTAACTGAATTATTCTAAAATCAACTAAAATTTAGAAACTGTTTTGTCTCTATACTAAAAAGTTATCCAAACTTAAAATGCCTACACTTTGACCTTATATTTATCATAGGAACAGCTTAGACACTGGGTTCTGGGGCCCAGTTGGCAGTTGACCTAGATTTCTGAGACGAATTACTAGTAATTTATAAGCTCTGGTATTTGGTATAAGATCTCAGTGAGATATCCTTGATCTTATCTGATAATACAGGGAATTTCAAAATGCAGAGGGATTATAACATTCAAAACCTGTGGATGATACCTAATTCTAAAACTAAAAAATGGTAATATAAAAATGTATCTAGCCAAAAGCATCTATTAGGAAAGCAAGTACCAAAACAAGAGTTCAACTACAGGAGTCTCAAAACCAGGACAGTCCATAATAATTTTATTTTATTTAGTGTTTTTGTCTCATTCACATTTTTGTCTAAACTTCGTATCAAACACATAAGTTTATTATAGTATTATTTCTTTCAACTTCTCAGAAAGAATGTATGATACAAATGCTCTTGGAAATTGCGAGAGACCAAGAAAGCTAACTGAAGTGGCAAAGATAGGGTATATTTCTTACATCTGACACTGAAACCTGAGCTCATAATCACTCATAACTCTGCCTCAGGAACGTAGGCCAATTGCTTATCATAGAAGACGTTATTTATATCTTGAATTTTCACCTGCCAGCTAAGTTATCTTTGTGGATTATCAGAAAATGGCACGCTGATCAATTGGCATAATGATCTCCTCACATTTTCTCCTCTGCAGCATTCTTTGAAAAGTGACGAACTTTCACAAACTTTTTACTATACTAATTGCTGAAGTTGGCCCTATTAAATTGTGCAATTGATTTAACCTCTTTCTTTGCCCAGCCTATGTATAAAGAGCTATAATGAAGCTGGATACTTCTAAGGCAAGATAAACATGCATGAAATGTTTATAGGAATGTTGGAATGAGAGGATCACCTCAGTGAGTTTAAATGATTTAGGATGGTAGGTCCTCCATTTGTGGCACGGTTTTTAAAAAAATATATCTGTTGTAGTGAGAGACACATGTTACAGAAGTTACTTATAATAATATGTACCCTCACTCTGTCACTTGGCAATAGTTAATGTGTGTGTGTGTGTGTGTGTGCGCGCGCGCGTGTGTGTGTGTACATAGAGAGAGAAAGAATTTATCAAGAATTTTTTGCATCAAAACAGGCTTGGTTCTAAATGATATATTGAACAGAATAACTGCCAAAGTATTAGAATAATATTGCCAATCTGTGAAGGAATCAGATGAAGTATTGATATCCTATGGTCATTTAATGTTTGGGATCATAATAGTTCAGTATTTCTTGAGAAGTGCCATGGACCTAAATGCTAGCACCAGAAGCACACACAAAGTCTACTCAAAAGAACAGCTTACAATATAGTTCAAGCATATTAAAAATTGTCAGTCTGGAGATTCAAGACCTATCCTGTTAATGGACATCTAGTAGGAAAAAAGTCATCTTGCGTGTTGGAATCTTCTGTGATCATTCTCCAGAGGAGGTTCTACATAGCCTAATATACCCTCAAAGGTCGGTTTCATAAAACGTTGCCAAAAATGTAGGTCCTTGAATAGTGAATACTTAGTAACTTGAAAATAAAGAGTCTTCTGTTCTTTACAAGATTGGGGGGGCATCTTTGATTAGATAATTTTTCATTCCCTCGTTGAGAGTTCTGACTTGCAAACCATTCATCTTTTTAAATAAGCTGCCATGGTAAAATGAATCTCGGCAATGATTTAGGATACCCTGTCTCAAGAGACTTTGTTATGGGCTTTCTGAATGTAGGAGAAGATCTTTGTATTATTCCAGCCTTTCTGATAAACAAGTCAAGAAAAAAAAGAAACCACTTGTCTGGGATAGCTATTAAACTATAAACTCCATGGCCTGTAAAAGAAAGAGATGGATTGAATTGGAATACAGTCAAATTTCTCTGGAGGTTATGAACAAAAGCTGGTCACTGGAGTAATCACAGAATTGACAGTCAAGCACATTCTTCTATCAGTTAAGTGGAGCGTGAAGTAATCTGTTTGCATGAGTTTGTCCCCCATTCTGAATGGAAGACTGAAGTTTCAGGAACCTTTGAAGCCAGATAAATGACCTCCAGAATCTTCTTAGCAATAATGGGAATAGGTGGCTTTCTTCGAAAACAGTAAGAAACAAAGGAATCTAAAAATGTCTTAAAAGACCAAACAGCATAAAGAATAAAATAAAATTCAATAATCTTGGAACCAAAGATTTAAAAGACCATGCACTATTTGATTTTTATGAGACAGATATACTCCCACATTTGGTGGGAAAGGGGAAATTCACTATATAAACATGCAGTTATTAGGGGGAACCTTAAATACATTAATCATTTTCTTGTTTTTGGTTTTGGACTCTGTTTATTTTCCTGATGCCATGACCTGGTGACTAAAGGAACTAGTTAATGAAGGGAGAAACCTAAGTTAAGGACAGATTCATATGCATATAATTATCTTGAAAAGCAACTTGTGTAGATAAAGTTGAACATTATTTCTCAGTCACAGAGTGTGTATATTTTGTTTTAAAAATTTTATTTTAAAAGTACATGCATTTGATATATACTACTAATATTTTCTTTACTTTAAGGTACTAGATTAAGTAATAATATAATAAAATATAAGAGCTTGATTATCTAAACTAAACAACTTTGTTGTCTGATATGGAATATATTTAAATGAAAAGGGTTAATGAAAATGTGAGGGTGTTATTTTAATTTTGAAGCCTATTGTGGAACTCACTGACACAGTACAAGTCACCTTTCTTTGCAATCAATCAATCAAATAGAATACATTCAGAATTGAGGGGTAATCCAAAATGGCATCTCTGCACCATGCTGCAGGCTCACACAGGAACTGAAACACTGCCTGCCAAATGAAAGTGAATGAGTGAGACAAAGATGCTTTGGGACAGTTTACCTCCTCCCAGACAGGTGCAGACCATCAGTCCCACATGAGAGAAGTCATGAGCAGGAGTCACGACTTTGACAACTGCAGCACAAATGGGACAAGAGACAGATGCACATCAGGGTGGCCTCCATGAATGTGACCTTCTGTCAGACTGGTGACTCATGGGAGGAGA
>NW_006964325.1:0-916 GCF_000164805.1 Carlito syrichta
GAGGCTGGAAAAAGGGTATTCCAAGGAATAAGAATATAATGGGAATGTCATGGAGAAGGAGAAGCTTAGGAAAGTAACTCTGCAGAGTGATTTAGGAACTTCGTGCCTCAACCTGGAGCCACACATGCGTGAATCTGTTCCTAATTAGCATAACAGACTTATGCAGAACTGAAATCATGAATATACATATATGAATAGACTACCAGTGGGATCCCAGGTGATCACTTGGCAGAAACAAAGGGGCAGATTCAAAGAACTCTGAATAGGCTTTGAAAAACCAATTGACTTTAGAATCAGGGCCCACAGAAGGCAATTTGTAATTGTAGACTGAACCTAAGTCAGTTGCCTATGGGATCAAAAGTATCAACATGCTTCGTAGGATTTAAATTAGACAGAATTTCATAACATAATAATAAAAGTGCTCATTATAGAATTCAAAATTACTCAGAACAAAGAACCATGAAGATTTTAATTTGCATGGGAAAAGGAAATCAACAAAAACCCAGTCTTGGGTCTACTGCTTACCATCTGTGATCCCCCAATGAAGTAACATAACCTGTTATTCCTAGTTTGCTTATCAGTAATAGAAGAAAATAATCGAAGATATTCCAAGGTTGTTGTGACAATCAAATGAGATAATATAAGAAAAAATAATTTCACAGTTTATCAAATTGTACACCTTAAATATGTGAAGTCTACTGTAGTCAATTATACCACCAGAAAAAGTGTTTGATAAAATCCAGTATCCTTCCATTATTAAAAACCCGTTGCAACGCAGGCATAGAAAGAGTATACCTTAAAATAATAAAGGTTACATGTAAAACCCACAACCAGCATCATACTGATTGGGGAATAGTTGAAAGCATTCCCCTCCAGAACCAGAACAAGGCAAGAAAGACCACTTTCACCGCTTCTA
>NW_006964326.1:0-6317 GCF_000164805.1 Carlito syrichta
CAGGGCATCTTGCTGACGACTAAAGAAGAATCAGGGATTCAGGCATGAATGTGGGTAATAGCAATCCTCATATACAGGAACTACATGGCCTCTCGCTAAGAAAAGAGAAGAAATCTGTTTCCCACGGTTCCTCTATCAAAAAATGTACGTGACTTCTTACTAAGGGCTATACAAGAAACAGGGTTTCAAAACAGGAATCAAGGGAAAGAGATCCTCACATACAGGACACTATATGGCCTCCAACTAAGTACGAATAAAGAATCATCTTTGTACGCGCCCTCAATCCAAAAAATTCCCAGGTTGTCTGCTATGGGACAAACAAGAAACAGATCTTCGATCTCCCCAAATGTTTCAGAGCAATTTAGCATTCAGATATTATGAATCAGTCATTTCAGGACTCCAGCAACATTCTGGTCCTCTTAAAAGTTGTAAATGATATTGGGCACTACAAGTCTGTTATGTTCCTCAGAACAACTAAGGCCAGATTCCAGGAGAAAATGAAACTTCTTGCCATATTTGAATGTAACTCTGGTCTTAAGGTGAATCCTGTTATCCTTCCCCCTACGTGTCTCTATTTTAGGAAGGGACAAGGGTTTTGCACTTACCATATGTTTACTACATACTTTTAATGGTAACCAGGAATCATGGAATCCACGAACCTAGGAAACTTCTGGGCATCTGTCTTTTGATATACTGAATTGGGAATCCATATCGACAGGAAAAATCAGGGCATCTTACTGAGAATTAAAAGGCAATTCGGTGCTAGGATTTCTCATTTTCCGTAATCTACAGGGCCTCTTGACAAGGTTTAATCAGCAATCTGGGCTACTGGGTTCCTACATTTTCAGAGGCACTTGCTCCGTGGATACGCTAAATCTGTCATTACAGATTCTCAGGATCTTTCTGGTCCTCTTGTTAGTTGTAATCAAGGATTTGCCCCTAGAAATCCTTTTGTTTCCTGGGACCATCTACGACCATAATCATATTCCCCAGAATCAAGAGGTATATTGGTACAAAATTACTCTATTCAAGTGACCTCAAAATACAGAAAATTCTTGTGGGTGGGCAGGTAGGAATTGGGGTTTTGATTTGAAATAGTCCACATTTTGGGGAGGTCTTGTGAAGGGGAACCAGGAATCTTAGATTCCAGTTCCCAAAGAACATTATGGACTTCTTTCTATTGATATCCAAAAAACTGGAATTCTTGGTCACCAGGAAATGTCTTGGCATCCTGCAGAGTGAAGTAGGTATTGGATTGTGGAGGTCGTCATATACAGGAAACAACTCGTCATATTGGTAAGGAAGTATCAGGAATCTTCCTTATATGAGTCCTCAATACCAAAAACTACAGGCCGCCTTCCTAAGAGGTAACCACGAATCAAGTTTTTGAAGTAGGGATCTGGGTAATGGGAGTCCTCACATAAAGGAAACTTCACTGCCTATTGATAAGTAAGAATAAGGAATCTGCGGTACTCATGTCTTCAATCCCCAAAAAAATTCAGATCGTCTTGCTATGGGCTAAACACGAATCATGGTGTTTTTGAACATGAATCTGGGAAATGGAGTCCTTATTTCCAGGCAACTACATGACCTTTTGCTAAGAAAGAATAAGGAATCTGGGTTAAACGGGTCCTCAATTCCAAAAATCTACAGGGCATCTTGGAAAGGGTTAAAAAAATCTGAGTTTCGAAGCAGGATCTATGTAATGAGTGTCTTATTATACAGGAAAAAACACGGCCCCTTGCCAAGGAAGAAGAAGAATCAGGGTTATAGCAGTCCTCAATTCTAAAAATCAACAGGCCATCTGCTGTGGGCTATACAAGAATCAGGATTTAGAGCTGAGCATAGTTAATAGCATTTCTCATATACAGAATCTACACGATCTCTAACTAAGGAGAATAAAGATCCTTGTTTCACACGGTTCCTCCATCCCACTATATACATGACATTTTGATAATGGCAAAACAAGAATTAGGGTTTCCAAACAGGATTCTGGGGAAACGGGGTCCTCATATACAGGACATTACACAGCTCTTCGCTAAGGAAGAATAAGTAATCTGTGATACACTTGGCCACAATCCTAAAAATTCTCAGGGTGTCTTGCTGCGGTATAAACAAGAATCAAGGCATTGAGCTCGTGTCATGTTTCGGAGATATTTGACTTGTGGGTATTATTAATCAGTCATTTCAGGACTCCAGCAACATTCTGGTCCTCTTGAGAGTTCTAATCGGGTATTTGACAGTACAAGTTCCTTAGGTTCCTCGAGACAAATAAGTCCAGTTTCCGGAAATAAAGTATCATCTTGCCATATTTGGATGTAACTTTGGTCTTAACATGAACTTGGTAATCCTTAAATTTCGTTTGTACTTTATTTGGAGAGGGGCCGAGAGTTTTGCAGTTGCAAATATTTAGTACGTATTATTTAAATGTAACAAGGATTCATGGATTCCAAGTCCCTAGGAAACATCTGGGCATCTGCATTTTTGTATACAGAGTTTTGGAATCCACATGGACAGGGAAAATCAGGGCATCTTGCTTAGAACGGAAAGGGAATCTGGTTCCTCAGTTCTCAATAGACTAAATCTACAAGGTCTCTTAATAAGGTTTAATCAGCCTTCTAGTCTTCTTAATCGCCAACTTATTAGTGTGTCTTTTGAAAAGGGGACCAGGAATCTTGGGTTCCAATTCCTCAAGAACTTTATGGGAGTCATCTCTTTATATCCAAGCAGCTGGAATTCTAGGTCACCAGGAAATGTCTCTGGGTCTTGCAGAAAATGAAGCAGGAATTTCAGTAATGGGAGTCCTCATATACAGAAAACTACACGACCTGTTGCTACAGAAGAAATAGGAATCTTGGTTACAAGAGTCCTCCATCCCAGAAAACTCCAGAGCTTCTTGCTAAGAGATAACTACCAATCATGTTTTGGGAGTAGGAATCTGGATAATGGGAGTCCTCATATACAGGAAATTGCACTGTCTATTGCTAAGGAAGAATATGGAATCTAGTTTACACGTGTTCTCAATCCCCAAAAAAAACTTCAGGGTGTCATGCTAAGTGGTAAACACGAATTTGGGTTTTTGAAGCATAATCTAGGGAAATAAAATCCTAATATACAGGCAACTGCACGGACATTTCCCAAGAAAGAATCAGGAATCTGGGTGACATGTGTTCTCAATCCACAAATAACTACACGGCACCTTCCTAAGGTCTAAACACGCATCAGACTTTCGACGCATGTATCTGCGAAAGGGAGTACTCATATACAGGAAACTGCATGACTGTTGCAAAAAAATAAGGAATCTGGATTATACGAATCCTCAGACCTGAAAATCTATGGGGCATCTTGCTGACGGCTAAAGAGGAGTCAGGTATTCGAACATGAGTGCGTGTAATAGCAGTCCTCAAATACAGGATACTACATGGGCTCTTGCTAAGAAAAAAGGACAAATCTGTTTTACATGGTTCCTCTGTCAAAAAATCTACATGGCGTCTTACTAAGGGCTAAACAAGAATCAGGGTCTCTAAACAGGAATCTAGGGAAAGAGAGTCTTCACGTACAGGACACTAAACGGCCTCCAGCTAAGGACGAGTAACAATCTTTTTTTTTTTTTGAGTTGGAGTCTCACTCTGTCACCCAGACTGGAGTGCAGTGGCCACTCCCGGCCACCGCAGCCTCGACCTGCTGGGCTCCAGCGATCCTTCCGCCTCAGCCTTCCGAGTAGGCGGAATTACAGGCATGCGCTACCACACCTGGTTGATTTTTTGATTTATTGTAGAGATGAGGTCTCGCTGCGCAGGTGGGTCTTGAACCCGTGGGCTCAGGCAATCCACTCACCTCAGCTTCCCAAAGGCACGGGATTACAGGCTGAGCCACCGAGTCCGGCTGAGTAAAGAATCTTTATTGGATGCGTCCTCAGTCCAAAAATTTCCCAGGGTGTCTGCTATGGGACAAACAGGAAACAGGGCTTCGAGCTCCCTAAATGTTTCAGTGCAATTTATCACGTGGATATTACGAATCGGTCATTTCAGGACTCCAGCAACATTCTGGTCCTCTTAAAAGTTGTAAACGGGTATTGAGCACTCCTTTTCTGTTAGGATCCTCGGAACAACCTAGGCCAGATTCCCGGACAAAAAGAATCTGCATGCCATATTTGGGTGTAACTCTGGTCTTAAGGGGAAACCTGTAATCATTCCCTTCCAGTTCTCTTTTTATTTTGAGAGGAGACAAGGGTTTTGCAGTTGCCAAATGTTTAGTACGTATTTTTAAAGGTAAAAAGGAATCATGGAATCACGTCCCTAGGAAACTTCTGGGCATCTATCTTTTTGTATACAGAGTTTGGAATCCACATTGAGAGGGAAAAGCAGGGCATCTTGCTGAGAACGATATGGAAATCCGGTTCTAGGAGTTCTCATTTTCCAGAATCTGCAGGGCCTCTTGATAAGGTTTAATCAGCAATCTGGGCTACTGGGTTACTACATTTTTCAGAGTTACTTGCTCTGTGAATATGCTAAAGCTGTCATTACAGATCCACAGGAAATTTCTGGTCCTTTTGTTAGTTGTAATCAAAGATCTGGCCCTACAAATCCTTTTGTGCCCTAGGAACATCTACGATCATAATCATGTTCCCCAGCATCAAAAGACATATTGGTACAAAATTCCTCGATTGTGGTGACCTCAATCTACAGAAAATTCTTGTGGGAGTGCAGGTCAGAATTGGGATGTTGGGGTTTGAAAATTCCAAATTTTTATGATGTCATGTGAAGGGGAAACAGGCATCTTGGATTTAAGTTCCAACGAACATTATGGGCGTGTTTCTATTGATATCCAAACAACTGGAATTCTCAGTCACCAACAACTGTCTCGGTATCCTGCAGAGTGAAGCCTGAAGCTGGGTAATGGGAGCCGTCATATACAGGAAACTACTCTTCCTATTGCTAAGGAAGTATAAAGAATCTTGGTTACATGAGTCCTCATTCCCAAAAGCTACAGGCCGTCTTCCTAAAAGGTAACCACGAATTAGGTTTTTGAAGTAGGAATCTGGGTAACGAGAGACCTCACATACAGGAAACATTTCTGCCTATTGCTAAGTAAGAGAAATGAATCTGCATTACTCGTGTCCTCAATCCCAAAAAAACTTCAGGTCTTCTTGCTATGGACTAAACACGAATCAGGGTGTTTTAAGCATGAATCTGGGGATATGGAGTCCTTATATACAGGCAACTACATGACCTTTTTCTCAAAACGAATAAGGAAATAGGGTTACACGAGTTCTCAATCCCAAAAATCTTCAGAGCATCTCCGAAAGGGCTAAAAAATAATCATAGCTTCGAAGCAGGATGTATGTAATGAGAGTCATAATATACAGGAAAATACACTGCCCCTTGTCAAGGAAGAAAGAGAATCGGGGTTATAGCAGTCCTCAGTCCTAAAAATCAACAGGGCATCTGCTGTTGGTTCAACAAGAATCAGAGTTTAGAAGCTGCTACATAGGTAATAGCAGTCCTCATATACAGAATCTACACAATCTCTTTCTAAGGAGAAATAAGAAACCTGTTTTACACGGTTCCTCTGTCACAATATCTACATGACATCTTGCTAAGGGCTAAACAAGAATCAGGGTATCCAAAGAGGGTTCTGGGGAAAGGGAGTTCTCTTATGCAGGATATTACATGGCCCCTCACTAAGAAAGAATAAAGAATCTGTGATACACTAGTCCCTAATACGAAAAATTCTCATTGTGTCTTGCTAGGGGACAAAGAAGAATCAGGGCTTTGAGCTCATCTAATGTATTGGAGATATTTTGCTTGTGGGTATTATGAATCAGTCTTTTTAGGACTCCAGCAAAATTCTAGTCCTCTTGGAAGTTGTAAACGGGTATCTGGTAGTACAATTCCCTTAGGTTCCTCAGGACAACTAAGGCCGGATTCCTGGAACAAAAGTATCTTCTTGCCGTATTTGCATGTAAACCTGGTCTTAAGATGAACTTAGTAATCCTTAAATTTCCGTTGGTATTTTATTTGGAGAGGGGCTGAGGGTTTTGCTGTTGCCAAATATTTAGTAAGAATTATTAAAATGTAACCAGGAATCATGGAGTCCACATCCCGAGGAAACATCTGGGCATCTGCATTTTAGTATACAGAGTTTTGGAATCCACATAGACAGGGAAAATCAGGGTATCTTGCTGAGAACGGAAAGGGAATTCGGTTCTTGGAGTTCTCAATCGCCTAAATTTACAAGGTCTCTTGATAAGGTTTAATCAGTAATCTGGGCTTCTATATTGCCAAATCTTTAGTGTGTCTTTGGAAATGGGAACC
>NW_006964327.1:0-1883 GCF_000164805.1 Carlito syrichta
TTCTTTCTTCCATCCTCACTAGGTTGCCCAGGCTGCTCTCAAACCGCCCCACTCGGGTCTTCCTCTTGGCCTTGGTCTCCCAAACAGCTGTGATCACAGGCTTTCCATTTGGTCGACAACCTGGTCTTCCTGCCTGGTCTTGAACTGTGGGCCTGAGGCGATCCCCCTGCTGAGGCCTACCTTCACCAAAGATTTTCTGGGTTTGAATTGGCATCGAGGTGAGGGCTTGCTGTGGTGTCCAGCCTGGTCTCAGTTCCGGGGCTACAGTCATCTTCCGATCTTGGTCTCTCCAAGTGCCAAAGAGACAGGTGTGAGTCATCCTGCCATGCCCCCCATGGTGGTTTGAGAGTCACACCCACCCTTTTCCTGAGGCAACACCTGGGAGGAGTGAGCGTATTCACCCTGGGGATCAAGGAGGCCAGAGGGGTGGGTGCCCTGTTGGAGACATGCCCCTGCACCCAGTGCTCCCCTGGGGCGGGCACAGCAGACAATTCTGGCTGCCATCCCTGGGGTCCCGAGTCATCTGAATGGAGGTGGCCTTGCAGTTGGGACTCAAGAGTGGTGTGATGGCTGGGCATGGTCTCATGCCTGTCACCCTGGTTCTTTGGAAGACGGAGACGAGAGGATGGCCTGAGCCTCTGGGTTTAAGACCAGCTCGAGCACCTTGGTGAGACCTCATCTCTACAAGAAACCAACAAAATGAACTGAGTGGTGGTGCACATCGGTTGTTCCACCCACTCCACAGTCAGCAGCTGGAGGATCACCAGATTCCAGCCGGTGGAGGCTGTGGTGGCCAAGAGTGGGTTGCTGTGCTTCAGCATGGGTGAGAGTGGGACTCTGACACAGAATAATAATACGAAACAACAAAACCACAATCACAGGCCAGGCTCAGGGGCTCAGTTGGCATCCTGGCCCTTCTGAGGCCAAGGCGAGTGGACGGCCTGAGCCTGCGGGTTTAAAAACAACCCGGGACACTGGGTGAGACCTTGTCTCAGCCATCAAACATAAATCCAGAGATTATCCGGGCTTGGTGGTGCAGCCATGTGGTTCTAGCCATTCAGGGGGCCAGGTGGGAGGATTACATGAACACAACAGGTGGAGTCCATTGTTGCCGTGAGTGAGCCCCTGCACTCCAGCCTGCGGACAGAACGGGATTCGGACTCCAAATAATAATAATCAACACCACTGCCACCACCTCCATGCCTGCCACCCAGTGGGAGGAATCACACATAGGGATGGGAGAAGAAAAGACCCTTTCATGACTGTTGTTTACGGGAGGTTTCAATGTTGGTCACCGGGGACGTCCATCACACGTCTTCACCCATGTATCCCAGAAGACCTGCCTCCACCCTCCACAGTCATTCCCCATGGCAAAGACGTGTGAGTTCATGGAACAGAGCAATCAAGGTGGTCTGGCAAAGGCACGGCCAGCCCAGGTTCTGGTCGCACGTTTGTGCCACCCTTGGGTGGGGAGAGTGTCCCTTCCTCTCTTGATCACACCATCATCCCCAACCCATGCAGACCTTTCCCTGGGGAGCTGTGGATGCCCATAGTGATGCATGTGGGAGGCATCTTTTTTGTCATTGGAGTCTTCATTGGCTGGGGTGCAGGGGCACTATCGTCACCCCCAGAGCCTCAACCTGAGGGCCTCAAGGGGTCTCCTTGTCTCAGTCCCCGAGCAGATGGGACTCTGGGAGCCACCACGCCTGACTCGATTTAGGGGGCCTCTTGAAGAGATGAGATCTGGCCACATCACTATGACTGGTGCCTGAACCCTGGGCACAGGAAGCCTCCTGCTTCGGTCTCTAGAGCTTGGGACTGCCGGCTGTGGGCAACGGTGCCCGGTGTGGTCTCGTGCATTCTGTTGAGGAGTTGATGCAATG
>NW_006964328.1:0-907 GCF_000164805.1 Carlito syrichta
TCTACTCAGTTTTTCAAATCTAAATTACATTGTGCTTTCATTGAAGGAACTTAAAACAATCCTGAAAATGTAGTCTGAAAACTAAATTGCATACATGTCTTTATAGAAATCTTGTCCAAATTGCTCTGTTCTTTGCCACAATAGTCCATATATTTGTTTAAGTTGCCTGAATGTAAAGCAATCTTTTTCATAGATACTTCAGCACTTAATGGTGGACCATATATTCATTGCATGCTCAGTAACTATTTATTTCTAAATAATAAGAACCAATATATATTACTTTTAATGGAATGCATAGATAATTAATTAACTTATTCCTTTTACTCTCCTGCATTTTTTTCCTTTTAAAAAAATATTTTTCATAACAATGTCTAAGCATTGTTTTTGGATAACCATTCCTTTTTCATTGTCAGTATAAGTGGTTTGGATAGGGTTTTCCCAATCCCCATGGATAAAAATAAACACATTACCCATCTCTGGCCATGGAAGGCTCTTAGTTTTCACAGTATTCATATGCTATATATGTCTCATGCAAAGCCAATTGGTATAGGACTATAGTGTTCTATTTCATTCTTGCTAGCAAACTCTATTGAATAAATTCCATGTTGAATTTGATGAAGTAAATTGCCATATGGAACAGTTCTCATGGAAAGAAACTGAGGGTGATGTCTGATCAGGAGTCAGCAAGGAACTGATGCCCTCAGCCCAACATCCCAACCAGAACTGAATCTTGCCAACAACCACATAAGCCTGGAAGTGACTCATTCTGTAGCTGACACTTAGGTGAGACTCTAGCCCTGGTCCATCTTGTGATTAAAACTTGATGCAAGCCAGGCTTGGTGGCTCAGCCTGTAATCCCCTGCCTTTGGGAGGCTGAGGTGAGTGGATTGCCTGAGTCCGCGGGTTC
>NW_006964329.1:0-1770 GCF_000164805.1 Carlito syrichta
ATAGAGTAACCATCATAGTTACATAATTGGGGACTGTCTTTATTACTATCAATAAATGTTATCTGTTTCTATTACTTCACTACAAGCTAGTGATATTCCATATTTTTTCTTTATTTATTAGCAAGAATATTTTTATAAAGAAAAACTTTCCCACATCCACTATTTGGTTACCTTGAAGCAAAATTTCCATAGGAAAGACAAAGTATATGCTTCATCTTTCCTTTGGCTTGTCAGTTTTAAAAAAATAATTAATAGGATCTCTAGAGTCCTCCAAAAGTAACCGGTGACACTTCTTTGTGTAAAATACCATAAGCAAAATAATTTTTAATATATTTGGCATATTCCAATACATTGCAGATATTATTCTTTTGATGTTTATATTTTTCATTTTTAATTCTTGGAAGCAATTTTACATTGTCCCTAAGTCATTGTGACATGGTTCCAAGGGCCTTCGTTTAATAGCTTCCTTGCTTTCTGATGTGAGGAGATATTCCAGGCTTGTCTCACGTATTTCCTGTCCCACACTTGTAATCATCCATTTCTCAAAGAAGTCTCAATTCCTTCATAAGCAATGGAATTTGGAGACTCCAAATTGAATGTAAGGGGTCCTCATTGATACTAGGTTGGTCATTATTTCTAGGCTTTTTTTAGTGAACAAAATTAATATTCTTTTTTCTTTTAAAGAGAAAATATGCCAGGCACAGTGGCTCAAGGCTGTAATCCCAGCACTTTGGGAGGCCAAGGCAAGAGGGTTACCTGAGCCCAGGGGTTCGAGACCAGCCTGGGCAACTTGGCGAAACCTCATCTCTACAATAAGTCAAAAAATCAGCCAGGCATGGTACAGCACGCCTGCAGTGCCAACTATTTGAAAGGCTGAGGCGGAAGGATTGCCTGAGACCAGCAGACTGAGGCTTGCGGTGGCTGTGAGCATGCCACTACACTACAGCCTGGGCAACCAAGTGAAGTTCCAACTTTAAAAAAAGACAAAAGAGAGAAGACAAAAATATATCAGAAGTTTATTTTACTTGCAGATTCTCTCTAATGAGGGAAAGCCTCAATTTCTAATGACATTGGAATTGTTACTTGTACTTCATGCACTGTATACATTTGTGAATGCTTGTATGTGTACTTATATCTATATCTAGGTCTATATGACAAAGAAGAGGCATAAGCAGAGACTTCACTCTTGTGTCAGAGGGAGGGAGGACACCAATAAGAAGGAAGCTAAAAGAGGAGTTAAAGGAGGATGACAAAGAAAAATGAAGGGCAGAAAAAGAATTAAAGTGTGAGGGAGCCTTCACACAGAATTCTCTCTGAATGCAGAATCATACAGTCTTGTGCAAAGGCAAAGATACTTATACACCAGCACCAACTTCCTGAGAGTAAGAAACTCTGATACCACATTCCTTGACTATCTCCCCATAATAAAAGCAAACCCTTCTACGGCATACTATGTGCCAGGCATTGTTCTAAATAATTGCTACATAAACTTATTAAATCCCATAAGAGTTTTACACAAATCAACACTACTTACAGATGGAAAAGAGCTGTTATGGATTAGAATTAAAAACTCTCATAGATAGATAGGTAGGTAGATGCATGCATGCATGCATGCATGCATGCATACATTTATTTATTTGTCTATTTATCCACCCATTCATTCATGTTTATTCTGCAAAATAAAACACTGAGAGAGTTAGAAGAGTTAAATAAGAAACTTTCCAAAGTCAATCTGTGAATTCAGAAAAAGATCACAATGCCTTTAGCTTT
>NW_006964330.1:0-1152 GCF_000164805.1 Carlito syrichta
CACATACATCAGTGGTTAGATTTCTTCACATATAAAATATTTTCTGATATCTGAAATATTAAATATATCTTCTAATTCTATAAATGACAAAACTTATTTGGTTTATAATTTTTTATGTTCAAGAATTATGTGTGCCTTACACAATACATGATACATAATAGTCACTCAGTAAATGTTTAAAAATGTTTTATAACCCGGAAGACTCATTTTTATAGTGAATCATTTTCGATTCTTTTTTTAGTTGGAGTCTCATTGTGTTGCCCAGGCTTGAGCACGTGGCATGCTCACGGCCACCCCAGTGTCGACTTGCTGGGCTCTGGCGATGCTTCCACCTCAGCCTTCCAAGTAGCTTGAACCAAGCCTGGCAATTTTTTTTAATGATGAGGTACAATTCAGAGTTAGGTATAAAAATATTCATTGTGGAGAAAATGACGGATGGTACTGGGAACCTACGGGGGGGAGGGGGATGGGATTGACAGTAGCAAATATCTGTCGGGGGATGGGAAAACACTTCTTATCTACAGGGTGCCTGAATGAAACGTCATTGTACACCTACCCTTAACTGTACCCCACAAAACCATAATAAAAACTACTGATTAATGAGAAAAAAAAAAAAAAAGAAACAGAATGGGTGGTGGTCAGATCTGACAGTGAAGGAATTGGAAAGATAGTTCCCTCAGGATGAATTTGGGATAAATATACCTTTGTGAATGTCTTCAGTCATCTTTCCTTGCCCTTTGCTCACCAACACTTTTGAGGGAATTAGCTGTATTCATCTCCTGACCAATTATTACAGCAAAGGAAACATCATGAGTGTTTTCTGGACCTCTACCATTCCCTTTGTGGCTGCACCTGTAATTCTTATAGACTTGAATCAAAGTCTTTTGATAAGTCACTTGTACCTATCAACATAGGAATCTTCAGCTTTTATAAAAAGGTGCAAAGAGGAGAGACCCTCAAAAGCGTTTATTTATAGTTATAATTCATTTAGAGTACATGAATTTTTTGGAGACAATTGATATTTTCTAACAATAACTCCTGGCAAAAAATATTGAGAATTCTAATGGGATTCATTTGATATGATAAATATTCCCTTGCCTAACCATATCTGTTTATTCTTATCTCCAAACTTGTCATGATCATATCCCTTTG
>NW_006964331.1:0-6604 GCF_000164805.1 Carlito syrichta
CAACGAGAATCTTCTGCCAAGAAATGCCAAGGACACATCCCTCACCTGGAAACTATTCTTCCCCCCCAATCCCATTTTTCCTGGCTCTAAAACCAGTCACCCTGAGAAGACAGCACGCCCAATTGAGAATATGTGTGCAATTTTGATTTTGGAGACAGGGTCTGGCTCTATGACCAGGATGGGGCACGGGGACACGAACATTGTTCAATGCCCATAACAAAATTGTGGTACCCCCAGTTCTCCTGCCTCATGATCCAGAGTTTCTGGGATGACAGGCACCTCTATCCCAGATCCCTCCTTTGGATGGGTGTGGAGATGGGGTCTCCCTGTGTGGCCTGGGCTGGCCTTGGGTTCCTGGGCTCCAGCTACCGTCTCACCATGGCATCCCAGAATGCTGGGATTCCAGGCATGGGCCGCAGTGCCAAGCCTTCTGCTTCATTTTGATGAAGGATCGAGTCCGGGTTTGGGGGCTCAGTCATGTCATCCCAGCACTTTGGGAGGATGAGACCAGTGGGTAGCCCTAGCCCATGGGCCGAGACACACCCAGGCAACTCGGCGAGATCTCATCTCTACCCTCCATTCCAAATGAACCGGGTGTAGTGGTGCATGCCTGTCATTCTGGCTCCTCATAATGCCAGGGAAAGGCTCACCGGAGCCTGGTGGAGCAATGCTGCAGTGGTTGGGTGTGAGACACCACCCTCCAGCCTGGGCGATGGAGTGAGACTCTGACTCAAAGAAAAAGAAAAAAAAAGAAGAGCATCCATTTATGTATGGAGTTGGCATCATCTTGAATAGACAGAGATTATTTGGGTAGGAGCCCCCAGCCTTGGGCCTAGAGTTCCCAAAAGATGGTGGATTGGCAGACAATCAGGTTGTGGCTTTGGGAGGACAAGGCAGGGGGCCACTGGAGCCCGGGAGTTTGAGACAGGCCTGGGTCATGTGCGAGACCTAGTTGCTCCAGGAACACAAACACAGGAGTCAAGTGTGATAGCACCCATGGACCCACCTACATGGGATGTGGTGGCTTTTGTCACAGGGCCTTCCTTTGCATCACTCCCACCAACACAATGTGTGAATCCAGCCTGGGCACTATGGCTAATGGTCATCAGTCCCGCACACTGTGAGGCTGAGGCAGGAGGTAGCCTGAGCCCAGGGGATGGAGATCACCCCGGGCGATGTGGGAAGACCTCGTCTCAGCGAGAGGTCTCCAAAATCAGGATATTGGTGTTGGCCCCTGGACCCCCAGCTGCTCAGGGGCCAAGGTGGGAGGAGTGCCTAGGCCCTGCAGGTCAAAAACCTGGGAACCACATTTGTGCCGCCATGCCCCAACCAGGCCGAGGAAGACTCCAGTGGGAAAAAGATACCTACCACGTGCATCACGATGGGAGTCCATGGCTCCCCATGGAAAGGTCTGTGTGGACGGAGCATGATGGAGTGGTGGGAGATGAAGGGGCCCACCACCCACCCAAAGGTGGCAAACCGGAAGACCGGAACCTGGGCTGGTTTCTGCGTTGACGGATCGCTTGGATTGCTTTATGCCCGACAGTCACCCTAACTCTGGGCCGTCTGTTCAGTGAGCTCACACACGTCTTTGTTGAGGGGCACGAGTGTGGAGGGTGGAGGCAGAACTTCTGGGACGTGTGGCCAAAGGCACCGGATGGATGTGCCCAGTGGCCTCCTTTAAGACTTCCTGCAAACAACAGGGCAGAAAGGGCCTTTTCCTCTCCCATTCCTATGGGTGACCCCTCCCGCTGGGTGGCAGGGTTGATGGTGGTGTTGGTGATTATTTATTATTATTTGGAGTCAGAAACCTGCTCTGTTGCCCAGGCCAGAGTGCAGGGGCATGCTCACGGCTATCTCATACTTGAACTGCCGGGCTCAGGCAATCCTCTCGCCTCGGCCCCTCGAGTGGCTGGAACCACAGGCCTGCGCCACCACGCCGGGCTAATGTTGGGATTTATTTTTGATGGCCAAGACATCATCTCGCCCAGTGTTCCAGGCTGGTCTCGTACCTGCAGGTTCAGGCTGTCCACTCGCCTCAGCCTCCAAAGAGCCGGGATGCCAGCCTGAGCCCTTGCACCTGGCCTGTGTTTGCGGTGGTGGTGGTTGGTATTATTATTCTGAGTCAGAGTCCTGCTCTATTGCCCAGGTCAGAGTACATGGGCCCACTCTCAGCCACCATGGCCTCCACTGGCTGGGGTCCGATGATCCTCCCACCACAGCCTCTCTAGTGGTCAGAAAGACTGGCATGAACCACCACACTTGGCTCATTTTGTTGGTTTCTTGTAGAAACAACATCTCGCCAAGGTGCCTGGGCTGGTCTCAAACCTGGGGACTCAGGCCATCCTCACACCTCAGGCTCCTAAAGAGCAGGGGTGATAGGCGTGAACCCCCATGCCCAGGCTTCAAATCCTTCTTGGGGCACCAGCATGAGGCCCACTCCCATCTGAGGACCAGGGACTCCGGAGAGAGCAGCCAGAGTTGCCAGCCGAGCCAATCTCTGGGGAGCACCTGGTGCAGGGGTGTGTCTCTGCCAGGGCACCCATCCCTTCCACCAGCTTTGATCCCCAGGATGGACCCTCTTGCTCCTCCCAAGGGCCACCTCGGGGAAAGCAAGGGTGTGACTTCAAACCATCGTGGGAGTGCCGGCCATCGAGTCATGCCTGTCTCCAAGGCACTCGGGGAGGCCGAGACGGGAAGATGGCCAGAGTCTGGAGCTGAGACCAGGCTGGGCATCATAGCAAGCCCCCACCTCAATGACAGGCAATCCAGAAAAACTATGGTGAGGGCAGGCCTCAGCAGGAAGATCTCCTCCGGCCCAGAGTTTAACAATAGACAGGAAGACCAGAATGTCGACCAAATGGAAAGACTGTTATTACAGCTGTTTGAGAGGCCCAGGCCGAGAGGAAGGCCTGAGTTGGGTGGTTTGAGAGCAGCCAGGGCTATCTACTGAGCAAACAAAAGAAAGAGTGGAAAAGAAAGAAAAAGAATGAATGAAAGAAAAAGAAAAAGGAAGAAAGAAAGAAAAAAATAAAGAGAAAGAAAGAAAGAAAATCTAAGTCAATAAAGAAGTCCATTCTCCTGCAAACCTTCTGCCCTCAGTCCATTCCCCCCCACCCCCTGATACACGAGTGTTTCCCAAGCTCAGCACCTTCCAGCCCCAAACCTCCAAAAATGACTGCCCCCACTTTGGTGCAGGAGTTCCCAAGGATCCCTGGTCAGGTTAGTGTCAGCTTTCCTCTCCGGGGTGAGAAATGCATGTCAGGCAGGCCAGCCCTCCAATTCAGCAGCGAGGACCTTACACCAAGAAAGGCCGAGGACACATCCCTCACTCGAGGACATTCCTTCCCCCAGTCCCATTTTTTCTGACTCTAAAGCCAGTTGCCCTTTGAACACACCATGCACAGTTGATGATCTGCGTACGATTCTCATATTTTGGAGGACAGGGTCTGGCTCTGTGGTCCAGGCTGGGGTCCAGGGACACGACCATTGTTCACCAGCCTCGAAATCACAGGCTCCAGTGATCCACCCACCTCAGCCTCTGGAGTGTTCTGGACGATGAGCCCAGACACCCCATTTGGGTGGGTGTGGAGGCAGGGTCTCCTTGCGTGGCCTGGTCTGGCCTTGAGTTCCTGATCTACAATCATTCTCCTGATTCAGACTCCCAGAGCACTGGGATTTCAGACTTGGGCCACTGCTCCTGGCCTTCTAGTTTGTTTTTGACAAAGTATTGAGACTGGTTTAGAGGGATCAACCTCATCATCCCAGCACTTTGGAAGACCAAGACCAGAGGCTAGCCCAAGCCTGCATGTTTGAAATGCACCTGGGCAACTCAACGAGACCTCATCTCTACCCTCCATCCCAAATTAGCGAGAAGTGGAGGCACACTCCTGTCATTCTGGCTCATTGGAAGGCCAGTGGGGGAAGGCTCGCTGGATCCCAGCGGGCCAAGGCTGCAGTGGCCAGGAGCGAGCCACTGCCCTCCAGTCTAGGTGATGGAGTGAGACTCCAACTCAAAACAAAAGGAGAGAAAAAAGAGCATCCATTTGTTTATGGAGTTGGGATCATCATGAACAGACAGAGATTATTGGGGAATTAGGCCACAACCTTGGGCATAGAGTTCTCGAAAGATGGTGGATTGGCAGATATTCGGTCTGTGACTTTGGGAGGCCAAAGCAGGGGACTACTGGATCCTGGGAGTGTGGGACCAGACTGGGCCATGTAGCGAGACCTCATTGCTCCCCGGAGTGCAAGCACTCAAGTCGCTCCTGGTGGTGCACACAATGACAGCTAGACAGAATGCAGTGGACTCCAACTCCATCCCAGAGTGTGACTTTGTGTTGCCACCACCAGCAGTTTGTGCGTATCCAGGCCAGGCACCATGGCTCATGGCCATCTGTCCCTTGCCCAGGGAGGTCAAAGCAGAAGGCTGCCTAACTCCTGGGTTGGGAGACAAGTTCGGGGGATGTGGACAGACCATGTCTTGGTGAGAGGTGCTCAAAATAGAGTTCAGGAATGGTAGACCCTGAAGGAGGGTCCCTCCACCTGAAGGTGGCAGACAGGGTAACCAGACCTGGTCTGGCCATGGGGTTGCCGGACTACCTTTTTCACTCTGTGTCCGTTGACTGCCCTTGCTTGGGTCCATCTGTTCCGTGATATCACACGTGTCTTTGCCATGGGGCAAGAGTGTGGAAGGTGGAGGCAGGCCATCTGGGGTGCATGGCCAAAGGTGTGGGATGGATGTGCCCAGTAGCCACCTTTCAAACCTCCCATGAATGAAAGACAAGAAAGTGCCTTTTCCTCTCCAATTACTGAGGGTGACACCTCGCGCTGGGTGGCATGGGTTGTGGTGGTGGAGGTGGTGATGATTATTATTATTTGGAGTCAGAATCCACTCTGTCCTCCAGGCCAGAGCAGAGGGACACACTCACAGCCACCACGGACTGCACCTACTGGCCTCAGGTGATCCTCCAGCCTCGGCCCTCCTGTGTGGCTTGAACCACAGGCCTGCGCCACCATGCCAGGCTAATTTTTGGATTTATTTTTCATGCCCAAGACAAGGTCTCGCCCAGTGTCCCAGGCTTGTCTCATACCCACAGTCTCAGCTCATCCACTCACCTTGAACTTCAAAGGGCGGGGATGGCAAGCTGAGCCCCTGAGCCCAGCCTGTGGTTGTGGTGGTCGTGGTTGGTATTATTATTCTGAGTCGTAGTCCCACTCAGTTGCCCAGTCCGGATCACAGGGGCCTGCTCTTGGCCACTTCAGCCTCCACCAGCTGGGCTCCTGAGATCCTCCTTCCATGGCATCTTGAGTGGTACAAACAACAGGCCTGTGCCACCACGCTTGGCTCATTTTGCTACATTCTTGTATAGACAAGGTCTCAGTAGGTGCCTGGGCTGGTCTTGATCCCATGGGCTCAGGCCATCCTCTCGCCTCTGCATCCCAAAGCACTAGGTGACAGGCATGAGCCCCCACACCTGGACTTCACATCCCTCTCTGTGCCCCAACCCGAGGCCTGCTCCCTTTAGACAATCTCAGACTCTGGAGTGGGCAGCCAGAGTTGCTTGCCGAGCCCACACTGAAGAGCCTGGTGCAGGGGCATGTCTCTGCTGGAATGCCCAAACATATGTCCACCTCTTTCCCAGGAGGGACCTGCTCGCTCCTCCCAGGGTCTGCCTTGGGGAAAGCAAGGTCATGACTCTCAAACCTTCTAGGGGGCGTGGATGGCTGGGTGACTCACGTCTGTCTCGTCAGCACTCAGGGAGGCCGAGATTGGCAGATGGATGGAGTCCAGGAGCTCAAGACCAGGCTAGACACTGTAGATGCCCCCACCTCGAACCCAAGCAATACCCAGGCCTCATCATTAGGATCACCTCCAGCCCAGAGTTCAAGACCAGGTGGGAAGACCGGGATGTCAGTCAAATAGAAAGCCTGTGATCACAGCAGTTTTGAAGGCCCAGGCCATGAAGACAGCCCGAGTTGGGCAGTTTCAGAGCAGCATGGGCAACCTAGTGAGGAAAGAAAAGAAAGAAAGAAAGAAAGAAAGAAAGAAAGAAAGAAAGAAAGAAAGAAAGAAAGAAAGAAAGAAAGAAAGAAAGAAAGAAGAAAGGAAGGAAGGAAGAATAAAGAAAAAAGGAAAGAAAGAAAGAAATCCATTTTCCTGCAATCCTTCTGCCTTCTGTCCTACCCCACCGATCCCCCACATGTGAGGGTCCCCCAAACATGGCACCTTCAAGCCCCAAACCCCCAAAGGCTGTCTGCACTTTGGTACGGGAGTTCCTGAGGCTCCCTGGCCAGGTTCCTGCCAGCTCTCCTCTCCGAGGTGAGAAATGTGACCCAGGCAGGCTGCCTCTCCGACTCAGCAATCAGCACCTTCTGCAAAGAAATGCCAGGGAAACGTGACTCACCCAGGGACATTTCTTCACCCCCAGAACATTTTCTCTGTCTCTAAAGCCAGTCCCAATTTGAACACACCACGCGCAGTTGAGAATCTGTGTAGTATTCTGATGTTTTGGGAGACAGGATCTGGCTCTGTTGTCAAGGGCCAGGTCCTGGGGACACAGCTGTCGTTCTCCACCAGCTTCAAATTGCGGACTCCAGTGAT
>NW_006964332.1:0-814 GCF_000164805.1 Carlito syrichta
TGAGACTACATGAAACCAAGTTTCTATACAGCAAAGAAATAGCTAAATATTTTCTTCCATTCTATATACGTGAAAAGGCATATAGAATGGAAGAAAATATTTGCAAACTCATGTATAATTGTTTGAATGTGTCCTCCAAAGTTTATGTGTTGGAACTTGATTCCCAGTGCAGAAATGTTGAAACTTTTAAGAGGGACCATTGAGCAAGCTCCTTGAGTCCTCCCCCACTGTAGGAGCTTTTCTATCCTCTCAATAAATCCTGCTTTCAAAAAAAAAAAAAAAAGAGAGAGACCATTAATAGTTTAAGGTTGTTATTGTGGGAGTGAGTTCCTTTGAAAAGCGTAGTTCAGCTCTATTCTCTCTCTCTCTCTCTTTCTCTCTGCCCTTCTGCCATGTTATATCTTCCACAACGTTATGATGCAGTAAGAAAGCCCTCAGCAAATGCTGGCACAATGATCTTGGACTTCTTAGCCTCCAGAATTATGTCAATAAATTTCTGTTTCTTATATATTACCCAGTCTGTGTTATTTTGTTATAGTGTCACAAAACAGACTAAGAAACTACATATGCATATATGATAAAGGGTTAATATACAAAATATTTAAGAAACTCATACATTTGAATAGCTAATAATAATAATAATCCAATTCAAAAATGGGCAAAGGACCTGAATAGACATTTGCCCAAAGATGTATACAAATGGCCAAAAACTATATTAAAGATGGTTCAGCATTACCAATCATTAGGAAACGCAATCAAACCACATGAGATTATCACTTCATGCCTATCAGGATAGTAATTATCAAAAAAATGA
>NW_006964333.1:0-4854 GCF_000164805.1 Carlito syrichta
TAAGATTTAATTTCTTAGTAAATTTTAGGTATCCAATATAGTATTATTAACTATATTTACAATGCTGAATGTTAGATCCTCAGGACTTATTCATCTTATAACTAAAAGTTTGTATACCTTGACCAGTATCTCCCCATTTTCTCTGCCACACAGCCCCTGACAACCACCATCCTAATCCCTGCTTCTGAGAGGTCAACTTTTTTAAAGGTCACATGTAAGTGAGATCATACAATATTTACCTTTCTGTGCCTGGTTTATTTCAGTTACCATAATGTCTTCCAGGTCCATCTGTGTTGCTGCAAAGGCAGAATTTCCTTATTGTTTTTGGCAGAATAATATTCCATTGTACACACACACACACACACACACACACACACACACACATTTTCTTTCTTTTTTTTTTTTTTTTTTGAGTTAGAGTCTCACTCTGTCGCCCAGGCTAGAGTACAGTGGCCGCTTCCGGCCACTGCAGCCTCGACCTGCTGAGCTCCGGTGATCCTTCTGCCTCAGCCTTCCAAGTAGCCGGAATTACAGGCATGCGCTACCTCGCCCGGCTGATTTTTTTATTTTATTGTGGAGATGAGGTCTCGCTGCCCAGGCGGGTCTCAAACCCGCAGGTTCAGGCATCCACTCACCTCAGCCTCCCAAAGGCGTGGGATTACAGGCTGAGCCACAGAGCCTTTATCCATTTATCCATCCATAGGCACTTAGGTTGTTTCCATATTTTGGCTATTGTGATAAACATGGGACTACAGATATCTCTTCAAGATACTGTTTTTATTTCCTTTATCCAAAAAAAAAAAAAAACAATACTGAAAAGTGAGGTTGTTGGATCATATTGTAGTTCTAATTTTAATATCTTTAGAAACCTCCATATGGTTTTGCAAGGCTGTACCAATTTATATTACCACTAGTAGTGGAAAGGATTCCCTTTACTTCACAACCTTACCAACACTTTTTATTCTTCATTTTTTTGATAATTACTATCCTGTTAGGCATGAAGTGATATCTCATTGTGGTTTTGATTTGCGTTTTCCTAATGATTGGTAATGCTGAACCTTCTTTAATATAGTTTTTGGCCATTTGTATACCTTCTTTGGGCAAATGTCTATTCAGGTCCTTTGCCCATTTTTGAATTGGATTATTATTATTATTAGCTATTCAAATGTATGAGTTTCTTAAATATTTTGTATATTAACCCTTTATCATATATGCATATGTAGTTTCTTAGTCTGTTTTGTGACACTATAACAAAATAACACAGACTGGGTAATATATAAGAAACAGAAATTTATTGACATAATTCTGGAGGCTAAGAGTCCAAGATCATTGTGCCAGCATTTGCTGAGGGCTTTCTTACTGCATCATAACGTTGTGGAAGACATAACATGGCAGAAGGGCAGAGAGAAAGAGAGAGAGAGAGAATAGAGCTGAACTACGCTTTTCAAAGGAACTCACTCCCACAATAGCAACCTTAAACTATTAATGGTCTCTCTCCTTTTTTTTTTTTTGAAAGCAGGATTTATTGAGAGGATAGAAAAGCTCCTACAGTGGGGGAGGACTCAAGGAGCTTGCTCAATGGTCCCTCTTAAAAGTTTCAACATTTCTGCACTGGGAATCAAGTTCCAACACATAAACTTTGGAGGACACATTCAACCAATTATACATGAGTTTGCAAATATTTTCTTCCATTCTATATGCCTTTTCATGTATATAGAATGGAAGAAAATATTTAGCTGTTTCTTTGCTGTATAGAAACTTGGTTTCATGTAGTCTCACTTGATTATTTTTACTTTTATTGCCTATGCTTTTGTTGTCATATCCAAAAAAATCATTGCCAAGGTCAATGTCAAGGAGTACTTTTCCAGTGTTTTCTTCTGGGAGTTTTCTGGTTTCAGGTCTTATATTTCTGTCTATAATTTATTTCAAGTTAAATTTTGTATATGGTACGAGATAAGTGTCATTTTTTCAAGTTTCACATTTTAAAAAAAAATTTATATTTTTTGCCTGTGGATAACTGGTTTTCCCCACTCTGTTTATTGAAGAGACGATCCTTTCTCTATTGTGTGTTTTTGGCATCCTCATCAGAGATTAGTTGACTTTATATGCATGGGTTATTTCTGGGTTCTCTATTCTGTCCCATTGATCTATGTGTCTGTTTTTATGCCAGTATCATACTGTTTTGATTGCTACAGCTTTGTAACATAGTTTGAAGTATGAAGTGCTATGCCTTTAACTACTTTCTTTTTTCTGAAGATTGCTTTGACTATTTGAGATCATGAGACAATTTAACTTTTTTCTTTCTGATTTGGATGCCTTTTTTTTTCTTTCTTAATTGCTGTGTCTGGAATTTCCAGTACTGTATTTAACAGGAGTGGTGACAATGGACACCCATATGCTA
This sequence comes from Carlito syrichta, assembly GCF_000164805.1. NCBI lineage: Eukaryota > Metazoa > Chordata > Mammalia > Primates > Tarsiidae > Carlito > Carlito syrichta. The sequence goes on from NW_006964333.1 coordinate 2,402, forward strand.
GTTCTCATCTCAGAGGAAAAGCTTTAAACTTTTCACAATTGGATATGATATGAGCTGTGGGCTTGTCATGTATCACCTTTATTATTTTGAAGTACATTTCTTCTATACTTAATTTGGTGAGTTTTTATTATGAAAGGATGTTAAATCTTCACATGTTTTTTATACATCGATTGAGATGATCATATGATTTGTGTTCTTCACTTTGGTAATGTGGAGTATCATGTATATTAATTTGTGTATGTTAAACTATTCTTTCATTCCAGGATCCTTTTAATACGCTGTTGGATTTGGTTTGCTAGGATTTTGGTGAAGATTTTTCTGTATTCACTGGGGATATTGACCTATAATTTTCTTTTTTTATCACATTGTTATCTGGTTTTTGTGTGAGAGTAATGCTGACCTCATAAAATGGGTTTTGACATGTTTTCTTCTGCTCATTTTTTGGGAAGAGTTGGAGAAAAACTGACAGATTTTTTTTTCAATTAGTAGAAAATCTTTTTTTTTCTTAAATTTTTTATTTTAAATATTTGGGGCATAATTCAGGGTTAGGTATACAAATGTTCATTAGGCAGGTACCCTTATTGGTGAGGTGTGCTGCCCCCTCCCCAAGCAGTTTCCCACTACTGCCCATCCCTTTCTTATAGTATTACCATAGCTGTTCAAGGTCTGCTTATGAGTGAGAACATGTGATACTCGGGTCTTTGTTTCTGTGATAACTCACTCAATATTATAGCTTCTAAGTTTATACAAGTTGCTGTGAAGTTCATAATTTTGTCCTTCTTTATAACTGTGTAATATTCTATCGTGCATATGTACCACATTTTTTTAATCCAGTCCTCTTTCAATGGGCAGTATGGTTGGTTTCATTTTTTTGCAACTGTAAATAATGCTGCAATAAACATATGTATGCATGTATCTTTTTTAGAGTGATTTGAGTTCCTCAAGGTATATTCCCAGTAGGAGGATTGTGGGATCATATGGAAGTTTGATTTTTAGATCTTTTAGGAATCACTACACTGTTTACTCCAGAAGCTATACTAGTTTACACTCCCACCAACAATGTCGAAGTTTTCCCTTTTTGCCGCATCCTCTCCAGCATCTGTTGTTTTCTGAGTTATTGATAATGGTCATCCTGACTCAAGTTAGGTGGTATCTCAATGTGGCTTTAATTTGCATTTCTTTGATGACTAGTGAGGCTGAGCATTTTTTTAATGTGTTTGGTGGCTGCTTATATGTCTTCTTTTGAGAAGCATCTATTCATATCTTGTGCCCACTTTGTAATGGAGCTGTTTATTTTTTCTTTTTGGCACGCTTGAGTTCCTTGTATATCCTAGATGTTACACCTTTGTCAGACATACAGTTGGCAAATATTTTTTCCTGGTCTGTGGGCTGTCTCCCTGCTCTCAATGGTTTCTTTGGCTTTGCAGAAGCTGGTCGGTTTGATGAGGTCCCACTTGTCTATCTTATCTCTGATGGCATGGGCACTTGGGGTTTTGATCAGGAATTGGTTGCCAGTTCCAGTTTCCATAAGGGTGTCTCCTGTGTTTTCTAAAGTTCTTATTGTTTGAGGTTTTACATTTAGGTCTTTGATTCATTTAGAGCTGATTTTTGTGCATGGGGATATGTAGGGGTCTTGTTTTAATCTTCTGTATGTGGTCAGCCAGATTTCCCAGCACCATTTACTGAATAGGTTCTCCTCTCCCCAGTGGTTGATGGTGAAGACTTTGTAAAAGATGAGTTGATTGAGAAATTGAGGTTTTCCTTCTGGAATCTCTATGCTGTTCCATTGGTCTATGTGCCTGTTCTTGTACCAATACCAGGCTGTTTTGATTATTGTAACCTCATACTAAAGCTTAAAGTTTGGGAGCGTGTTGCCTCCCCCTCTGTTTTTTGGGTTTTTGTTTGTTTGTTTGTTTGTTTGCTAAAGATTTTTTGGCTATTCGTGGTCATTTATGTTTCCGTATGAATTCCTGTATTGTCATTTCCAGGTCTAAGAAGAATACTGCTGGTAATCAAATGTGTATTGCATTAAATTTGTAGATTGTCTGGCCAGGTGCAGTGGTTCAAGCCTGTAATTCCAGCACTTTGGGAGCCCAAGGCAAGAGGATTGCCTGAATCCAGGGGTTCAAGATCAGCCTGGGCAACTTGTTGACACCTCATCTCTGCAATACACCAAAAAAATTAGCTGGGCGTGGTAATGCATGCCTGTAGTTCTGGCTACTTGGAAGGCTGAGGAGTAAGGATTCCCTGGGCCCAGCTGGTTGATGCTGGGGTGGCCATGAGTGTGGCACTGCATTCCAACTTGGGTGACAGAATGAAACTCTAACTAAAAAAAAAAAAAAAAGTCTGTAGATTTCCTTGGGTAGGATGGATATCTTAACAATGTTGATTCTTCCAACCCATGAGCATGGAATATTTTCCATTTGTTTGTGTCATCTTTGATTTCCTTGACC
>NW_006964333.1:4874-5851 GCF_000164805.1 Carlito syrichta
CATACAATATTTACCTTTCTGTGCCTGGTTTATTTCAGTTACCATAATGTCTTCCAGGTCCATCTGTGTTGCTGCAAAGGCAGAATTTCCTTATTGTTTTTGGCAGAATAATATTCCATTATACACACACACACACACACACACACACACACATTTTCTTTCTTTTTTTTTTTTTTGAGTTGGAGTCTCACTCTGTCGCCCAGGCTGGAGTACAGTGGCCACTTCCGGCCACTGCAGCCTCGACCTGCTGGGCTCCGGTGATCCTTCTGCCTCAGCCTTCCAAGTAGCCGGAATTACAGGCAGGCGCTACCTCGCCCGGCTGATTTTTTTATTTTATTGTAGAGATGAGGTCTCGCTGCCTAGGCGGGTTTCGAACCCGCAGGCTCAGGCAATCCACTCACCTCAGCCTCCCAAAGGCGCGGGATTACAGGCTGAGCCACAGAGCCTTTATCCATTTATCCATCCATAGGCACTTGTGTTGTTTCCATATTTTGGCTATTATGATAAACATGGGACTACAGATATCTCTTCAAGATTCTGATTTTATTTCCTTTATCTAAAAAAAAACAAAATACTGAAAAGTGAGGTTTTTGGATCATATTGTAGTTCTAAAGATTTTTTGGCTATTCGTGGTCATTTATGTTTCCATATGAATTCCTGTATTGTCATTCCAGGTCTAAGAATACTGCTGGTAATCAAATGTGTATTGCATTAAATTTGTAGATTGTCTGGCCAGGTGCAGTGGCTCAAGCCTGTAATTCCAGCACTTTGGGAGCCCAAAGCAAGAGGATTGCCTGAACCCAGGGGTTCAAGATCAGCCTGGGCAACTTGTTGACACCTCATCTCTGCAATACACCAAAAAAATTAGCTGGGCATGGTAATGCATGCCTGTAGTTCTGGCTACTTGGAAGGCTGAGGAGTAAGGATCCCTTTTCCCAGCTGGTTGATGCTGGGGTGGCCATGAGTGTGGCACTGCA
>NW_006964333.1:6710-7448 GCF_000164805.1 Carlito syrichta
TCTGCTGGAAGGCCATCTGGTCCGGAGCTTTTTTTTGTAGGTAGTTTTCTTATGACAAGTTGAATTCCTGGGTTGTTATTGGTCTATTTGGGGGGGGGGGGTGTCTCGATATTTTCTTATCTCAACCTGGAGAGGTTGTGTGATGCCAGAAATCCCTCCATTTCATTTAAGTTTTCAAATTTGTTTCCATTCTGTTGTACATAGTAATCTCTGATAATCTTTTGTATTTCTTCAGGATCAGTTGCGACTTCATGTTTTGTATTTCTGATTGTGTTTATTTGGACTTTTTCTCTCTTTTTCTTGGTCAGTCTAGCTAGGGTTCCATTAATCCTGTTTTGCCTTTCAAAAAACCAGCTATTAATTTCATTGATTTTTTTAATTATCTTTTTGTCTTCAGTGTCCCAAATTTGGGCTTTTATTTTGGTGTTTTGGTTTTTCTGCTGAAGTTAGGACTTTTGTGTTTTACTTTTTCAGCTTCCTTAGGTGATTTGCTAGATCGTTAACTTGTAATCTTTCCATTTTCTTTATGTGTGTTTGTAGGGATATGAATTCCTCTGCTAGTACTGTTTTTATGGCATCCCAGGGATTTTAGTAAGATATTTCTTTATTTTTATTTGTTTCCAGGTATCTTTTAATCACTGTTATGATTTCCTTGCTGTCCCTGTGTTGTTCAGCATCATGCTCTTTAGTGTCCATGTCTCTGTGGGTTTTGGGGGAATTTTCTTGCTGTTGATATTT
>NW_006964334.1:0-941 GCF_000164805.1 Carlito syrichta
ATATTCTTTTGCTTAATACTTATATACTTTTACTTATATTACTTATATATTGTTTATGTATTACGTATAATATTTATATTATATATTGTTTATATTGCTTATATATTGCTAATATTATTTATATATTGCTTATATTGCTTACATATATTCTTTATATATATATTGATTATATTGCTTATATTACTTATTTTGTTTATATTACTTACACATTACTTATATACTTTTGCTTATGTTACTTACATTATTTATTTTACTTATATTACTCACACATTACTTATATACTTTTGCTTCTATTACTTACATTATTTATTTTACTTATATTACTTACACATTACTTATATACTTTTGTTTATTATTGCTCAAGCTCTCTGCATTCCTATAAGAAAAGGAAAAGTGTAACTAAGTTCAGGCTTTATTTCAGTATTCTCAACTGTTAAAGGAAAACCTTACAAAGAGGTGCAGTAAGAGGTAACATTAAGCTTAGCAGGGCAGTTTCTACTAATGTGCCTGATTTGTCCACACACATAACATGATTGCATTGAAACATTTTTCTGTTTACCTGCATACCTTGAACGATCTGTGAAAAGGTTTCTCCCTTCAATGGTGCAGTGAAAGCCATCCCTTGCATAATAGCTGAGCTTACGTCCACGCACTGACATATAAAATCAGTAACCCGTCTGATCTTGCGTATGGGTCTAAGTATTATTAGCATTTTCAAAGGCCAATTGTTTGAGAAGAATTTCTGCTGCTTCTTCATTAGTAATTAACGGATTAATAGCCGTAGTGAGTCTGGAAACAAAGTCCTCATAACTTTCCTTGGCCTTTTGTTTTACATCAGATAAAGAAGAAGTCTGAGCAGTGTCTGTCGGTAATTTTTTTTCCATGCGGTGACAGCACAATGATTTATCTGAAGCAAAACATCTTTGGGTAGAGAATTTGAT
>NW_006964335.1:0-4544 GCF_000164805.1 Carlito syrichta
CAACGAGAATCTTCTGCCAAGAAATGCCAAGGACACATCCCTCACCTGGAAACTATTCTTCCCCCCCAATCCCATTTTTCCTGGCTCTAAAACCAGTCACCCTGAGAAGACAGCACGCCCAATTGAGAATATGTGTGCAATTTTGATTTTGGAGAAAGGGTCTGGCTCTATGACCAGGATGGGGCACGGGGACACGAACATTGTTCAATGCCCATAACAAAATTGTGGTACCCCCAGTTCTCCTGCCTCATGATCCAGAGTTTCTGGGATGACAGGCACCTCTATCCCAGATCCCTCCTTTGGATGGGTGTGGAGATGGGGTCTCCCTGTGTGGCCTGGGCTGGCCTTGGGTTCCTGGGCTCCAGCTACCGTCTCACCATGGCATCCCAGAATGCTGGGATTCCAGGCATGGGCCGCAGTGCCAAGCCTTCTGCTTCATTTTGATGAAGGATCGAGTCCGGGTTTGGGGGCTCAGTCATGTCATCCCAGCACTTTGGGAGGATGAGACCAGTGGGTAGCCCTAGCCCATGGGCTGAGACACACCCAGGCAACTCGGCGAGATCTCATCTCTACCCTCCATTCCAAATGAACCGGGTGTAGTGGTGCATGCCTGTCATTCTGGCTCCTCATAATGCCAGGGAAAGGCTCACCGGAGCCTGTGGAGCAATGCTGCAGTGGTTGGGTGTGAGACACCACCCTCCAGCCTGGCGATGGAGTGAGACTCTGACTCAAGAAAAGAAAAAAAGAGAGCATCCATTTATGTATGGAGTTGGCATCATCTTGAATAGACAGAGATTATTTGGGTAGGAGCCCCCAGCCTTGGGCCTAGAGTTCCCAAAAGATGGTGGATTGGCAGACAATCAGGTTGTGGCTTTGGGAGGACAAGGCAGGGGGCCACTGGAGCCCGGGAGTTTGAGACAGGCCTGGGTCATGTGCGAGACCTAGTTGCTCCAGGAACACAAACACAGGAGTCAAGTGTGATAGCACCCATGGACCCACCTACATGGGATGTGGTGGCTTTTGTCACAGGGCCTTCCTTTGCATCACTCCCACCAACACAATGTGTGAATCCAGCCTGGGCACTATGGCTAATGGTCATCAGTCCCGCACACTGTGAGGCTGAGGCAGGAGGTAGCCTGAGCCCAGGGGATGGAGATCACCCCGGGCGATGTGGGAAGACCTCGTCTCAGCGAGAGGTCTCCAAAATCAGGATATTGGTGTTGGCCCCTGGACCCCCAGCTGCTCAGGGGCCAAGGTGGGAGGAGTGCCTAGGCCCTGCAGGTCAAAAACCTGGGAACCACATTTGTGCCGCCATGCCCCAACCAGGCCGAGGAAGACTCCAGTGGGAAAAAGATACCTACCACGTGCATCACGATGGGAGTCCATGGCTCCCCATGGAAAGGTCTGTGTGGACGGAGCATGATGGAGTGGTGGGAGATGAAGGGGCCCACCACCCACCCAAAGGTGGCAAACCGGAAGACCGGAACCTGGGCTGGTTTCTGCGTTGACGGATCGCTTGGATTGCTTTATGCCCGACAGTCACCCTAACTCTGGGCCGTCTGTTCAGTGAGCTCACACACGTCTTTGTTGAGGGGCACGAGTGTGGAGGGTGGAGGCAGAACTTCTGGGACGTGTGGCCAAAGGCACCGGATGGATGTGCCCAGTGGCCTCCTTTAAGACTTCCTGCAAACAACAGGGCAGAAAGGGCCTTTTCCTCTCCCATTCCTATGGGTGACCCCTCCCGCTGGGTGGCAGGGTTGATGGTGGTGTTGGTGATTATTTATTATTATTTGGAGTCAGAAACCTGCTCTGTTGCCCAGGCCAGAGTGCAGGGGCATGCTCACGGCTATCTCATACTTGAACTGCCGGGCTCAGGCAATCCTCTCGCCTCGGCCCCTCGAGTGGCTGGAACCACAGGCCTGCGCCACCACGCCGGGCTAATGTTGGGATTTATTTTTGATGGCCAAGACATCATCTCGCCCAGTGTTCCAGGCTGGTCTCGTACCTGCAGGTTCAGGCTGTCCACTCGCCTCAGCCTCCAAAGAGCCGGGATGCCAGCCTGAGCCCTTGCACCTGGCCTGTGTTTGCGGTGGTGGTGGTTGGTATTATTATTCTGAGTCAGAGTCCTGCTCTATTGCCCAGGTCAGAGTACATGGGCCCACTCTCAGCCACCATGGCCTCCACTGGCTGGGGTCCGATGATCCTCCCACCACAGCCTCTCTAGTGGTCAGAAAGACTGGCATGAACCACCACACTTGGCTCATTTTGTTGGTTTCTTGTAGAAACAACATCTCGCCAAGGTGCCTGGGCTGGTCTCAAACCTGGGGACTCAGGCCATCCTCACACCTCAGGCTCCTAAAGAGCAGGGGTGATAGGCGTGAACCCCCATGCCCAGGCTTCAAATCCTTCTTGGGGCACCAGCATGAGGCCCACTCCCATCTGAGGACCAGGGACTCCGGAGAGAGCAGCCAGAGTTGCCAGCCGAGCCAATCTCTGGGGAGCACCTGGTGCAGGGGTGTGTCTCTGCCAGGGCACCCATCCCTTCCACCAGCTTTGATCCCCAGGATGGACCCTCTTGCTCCTCCCAAGGGCCACCTCGGGGAAAGCAAGGGTGTGACTTCAAACCATCGTGGGAGTGCCGGCCATCGAGTCATGCCTGTCTCCAAGGCACTCGGGGAGGCCGAGACGGGAAGATGGCCAGAGTCTGGAGCTGAGACCAGGCTGGGCATCATAGCAAGCCCCCACCTCAATGACAGGCAATCCAGAAAAACTATGGTGAGGGCAGGCCTCAGCAGGAAGATCTCCTCCGGCCCAGAGTTTAACAATAGACAGGAAGACCAGAATGTCGACCAAATGGAAAGACTGTTATTACAGCTGTTTGAGAGGCCCAGGCCGAGAGGAAGGCCTGAGTTGGGTGGTTTGAGAGCAGCCAGGGCTATCTACTGAGCAAACAAAAGAAAGAGTGGAAAAGAAAGAAAAAGAATGAATGAAAGAAAAAGAAAAAGGAAGAAAGAAAGAAAAAAATAAAGAGAAAGAAAGAAAGAAAATCTAAGTCAATAAAGAAGTCCATTCTCCTGCAAACCTTCTGCCCTCAGTCCATTCCCCCCCACCCCCTGATACACGAGTGTTTCCCAAGCTCAGCACCTTCCAGCCCCAAACCTCCAAAAATGACTGCCCCCACTTTGGTGCAGGAGTTCCCAAGGATCCCTGGTCAGGTTAGTGTCAGCTTTCCTCTCCGGGGTGAGAAATGCATGTCAGGCAGGCCAGCCCTCCAATTCAGCAGCGAGGACCTTACACCAAGAAAGGCCGAGGACACATCCCTCACTCGAGGACATTCCTTCCCCCAGTCCCATTTTTTCTGACTCTAAAGCCAGTTGCCCTTTGAACACACCATGCACAGTTGATGATCTGCGTACGATTCTCATATTTTGGAGGACAGGGTCTGGCTCTGTGGTCCAGGCTGGGGTCCAGGGACACGACCATTGTTCACCAGCCTCGAAATCACAGGCTCCAGTGATCCACCCACCTCAGCCTCTGGAGTGTTCTGGACGATGAGCCCAGACACCCCATTTGGGTGGGTGTGGAGGCAGGGTCTCCTTGCGTGGCCTGGTCTGGCCTTGAGTTCCTGATCTACAATCATTCTCCTGATTCAGACTCCCAGAGCACTGGGATTTCAGACTTGGGCCACTGCTCCTGGCCTTCTAGTTTGTTTTTGACAAAGTATTGAGACTGGTTTAGAGGGATCAACCTCATCATCCCAGCACTTTGGAAGACCAAGACCTGAGGCTAGCCCAAGCCTGCATGTTTGAAATGCACCTGGGCAACTCAACGAGACCTCATCTCTACCCTCCATCCCAAATTAGCGAGAAGTGGAGGCACACTCCTGTCATTCTGGCTCATTGGAAGGCCAGTGGGGGAAGGCTCGCTGGATCCCAGCGGGCCAAGGCTGCAGTGGCCAGGAGCGAGCCACTGCCCTCCAGTCTAGGTGATGGAGTGAGACTCCAACTCAAAACAAAAGGAGAGAAAAAAGAGCATCCATTTGTTTATGGAGTTGGGATCATCATGAACAGACAGAGATTATTGGGGAATTAGGCCACAACCTTGGGCATAGAGTTCTCGAAAGATGGTGGATTGGCAGATATTCGGTCTGTGACTTTGGGAGGCCAAAGCAGGGGACTACTGGATCCTGGGAGTGTGGGACCAGACTGGGCCATGTAGCGAGACCTCATTGCTCCCCGGAGTGCAAGCACTCAAGTCGCTCCTGGTCGTGCACACAATGACAGCTAGACAGAATGCAGTGGACTCCAACTCCATCCCAGAGTGTGACTTTGTGTTGCCACCACCAGCAGTTTGTGCGTATCCAGGCCGGGCACCATGGCTCATGGCCATCTGTCCCTTGCCCAGGGAGGTCAAAGCAGAAGGCTGCCTAACTCCTAGGTTGGGAGACAAGTTCGGGGGATGTGGACAGACCATGTCTCGGTGAGAGGTGCTCAAAATAGAGTCAGGAATGGTGGACCCTGAAGGAGGGTCCCTCCACCTGAAGG
>NW_006964337.1:0-4805 GCF_000164805.1 Carlito syrichta
AAAGGATAATTTCCCTAGGTACTTGGAACATACTCAAAGTGAGTGCACACTGAGCCCTAGAAAATCATCAAATACAGTTTAACAATTCCTACTAGTATGGAATATATTGTGGGGGTGTGGGAGTGGTGTTCCACTGGTGGACTTCTATTTCTGGTAAACTGTCATTGTACGTATCCTCTCCCTCTCCATTTCTCAGGACAGTGGGTTACCCTGCAACTCTCAGAAAGATCTAAGAAGAGTCACTGATTTTCAGTTTGTTCAGCACTTTTTTATTGCAAGGAAAAGATCACAGACTGTCAAATTCTTTATATGCTGTCTCATTAACTTTTTTTAGCTTATTAACGTGTTGTTTTCATAGTTTTATAATCCTCCACATTTACAATGTTTGTAACTTCCAAAATGTAGGTTTGCTTCAAGCGTTTGCTCATAACGTGCTATTGAAAGATTATTTAAACACAGGAAAACTACACTCAGCACATACAGGTGTTTGAAGAAATTGTTAATCCCTCCTACAGTGCCAATCTAAGTGAATCTCTCCCAGTCCATCTGACATTTAAAATCTCTCTGGTTGTTTTGATTACAATGATTCTTTCTTTATAAATAACTTCTAACTCCAGATGTCAGCCAACATGAATATGGCTCCATTAGTCAGTTAAAGCTGCCAGTGAGGCGTCTGGACTGCCACTGGCATCCCTCTCCATAATGAGGCCCTCACAAGATGACAGAGCGAGCACCAGCAGTATATGCTTCTCTCCTTCTTACGTGCGACTCATTTGTGGATTCCCTGTAAGGTAGCAGGAGGGAAATTACTTCATTTAAATAAAGCGGTTTTCTAGATGGCAGTTTATCATGGTTATTTGCCTTTGAACATGCATTTATAACTAGCCCATCACACATGTGTTAGGTATTCTGGTGATCCTCTCCCCTTCAAAAAAGAAAGAAAGAAAGAAAGAAAATCAATCTACCCTTTCAAAAATTTTTTAAACATTATTTTCAAATACTATGTTGGCAAGAGTAGATCTTGGTGTTTTGGAAAATATATTTTTTATTGCTGATATCCCATTATTCTTTCTTTGAAAGTTGGAGGAGAAACATTAGTTCATTGCAAATATTTAAAGTCTTGTTTTTTTTTTTATTTCAGATTTTGTTTTTGTAATTTCTCTTTGTTCCTTTTTCTCATTATCAAATTAATTTCCCATTCTTGTGAGTTCTGGCTTCAAAACTTACTAATTTACCTAGGTAAATCTATAGTAAGTTTAATCACATATAATTTGCAACTTTAGGATCACATTTATGGCAACAAACCAAAATGTCACACACAGGGTTTTGATTTCACGATGGCATTCTATAGACACTGTATGCAAGGAATGAGATGGGAAAACTTTCTACCACAGCCACAATAATGAGGAAAGGTCAGACTGTGCATATATAAAGGAAAAAAACTCTTTGTCTAACATTACCCAATATTATGTGGGGGCAAAGGGGTCTTAATCCTTCCTAATACTTATCCAAGATTCTCACAATAATACATAGTAGATTATTCAATACTCAGATAGGCTGTTACTTATTTCAAAAAAAATTATTTCTGAAGTATAAGTCACTTAAAGAACATAGAAACCTTACTTTACAAAAGATTTCTAAAGGACATATTTTCACAAAGCCAAGAATTCGTTAACAAAATCATCAACCACCATTTACATCTACCCAGAACGTGCCTGTTTTGTAAATTCAGATATTTATATATTGGATTTTCTTAAATAGAACACAACTGAATTTTTGTTATAGATGTATTTCTTTTGCAACGAATTCCAGAATGCTATATAAAATTTGCCTCAGACGTCTCCAAAAACTTTTCAGATGCAAGTGATATAAATTTCCAATTCAATTATATGAAAGAGTAAGAAAACCCATATTCCCCTAACTATCTCTCATTCTTTGCAAAAGAAAGTTTTGAAGTTCTTTAGAGACTACTGAGCCAGTAGTTAAGTCCCCACCTGCAAGGACCTTCACAGATCACATGTGTAAGGAAAATGCCCCTTAAATAAGGTCATAGATGTTTCATACAAATGATATATTCAAGAAGATTAACAAATGGAGAAAAAAACACCCTCAAGCTGAGGTGGATAAGACACCGTGTCTGCCTGAGGAGAAAACAGACTACAGGCAGTTTATTATAAAAGGCAGGTGCTTAGCAAAAAGCAGGTGGATTTCCCCAGTTAGTTTTTGTAAGGTAAAACCCGCACCCTGGTCAACAAGGTTCAGCAGGGCTAGCAGGGTGTGATCCCTACTGGCACAAGGAAACAATCTCTCTGCATCATCCCTTTTCTCCCTGCTCCCACCTACCTAAGCACAACTCATTCCACTGTGTCGCCCTACACACCCATCCCATCCATCACACGGAGGCCATCCATTCAAGTTCTCTTCAATATCTCAGTGATCCATCAAGCTTTTTTGATCTCTACTGCCACTCCCTCCATCAAGTCACCTTTATCTTCAGGGACCCCTAACTGGTTTCACTGCCTCCAGTCTTAGACTCCACAATTCATTTTTCCCAAAGCAATCAGAACTTTCTTCCTAATTTACAGGTCTGCTGGTTAAAATCTTTCAGTGGTTCCTCAGTGCTATAAATCTATGGATAAAATCCAAATACCTTAGTATAGTTTCTAAAACCCTTTGTAAACAGGCTCAGAGGGTTCAAAATTTTGCTATACATTGTAACCTGGGAAGCTTTTACAACTCCTAATGTCCCAGCACACCACATACCAATTAAGTTGAAATGTCTAGGGAAAGGAACCAGGCATCAGTATTTTTTAAATTCTCCACTGTTCATTGTGCAGTAGAATTTGGAAACCACTGAACCAGAGGCTACCTACCTCTCTGGACTCACCTACTACCACTCCCCTACTATATAAACCACTTGCCTAAAACCCTTTTATAAACCCCTTTTATCAATACTGCCTCATGCTTTCATGCATTTAAGGTTTTGCCTAGGCTGCTCATTCCCTCCCTCGGAACACTCTTAAGACATGTGCAATTACCTCCCAGAATAGCTTAACTCAACTTACAGTAGAGTTCTAAAAAAAAATTCCCTAACAAAAATTTCCTATGGGGGGAAACCCAATAAGTCACCAACAAAGAAAACACACATTAAATGGCAACACATACAGATCTGTGTTGTAAATGTTGTAATGTACAATTAATAAATACAGCAAGGAATCAACATTCTATAATAATAAAGTATGGCCCTGCACCAGTTGGCCTTTATCCAGTAAGTATTCATGGATGAGCTAAAGAGCAAAGTATAAAACTAGTAGTAATTTAAAGTGACTGGGAAACAAGAATTAGTTCATGGTAATCTCTCTGAGTATGGGCAGCCATCAGCAGACAGACAACCTGAGACCTGACTGAAGATCTTCATGGTACATTCCAACCTGGTGACAAGGGGCAGTTGATTCTCTAATATCATATTTAGATGATCCTTCAATAAACTATTATTGTTTGATCTCTCAATAAACCATTATTGATGTAAACAACACTGAAGTTTGTTTAGGAGAGACTGGTCAGTTTTACTTTGCTGATTTTTTGCTCTGCACCACCACATTCCCAACACATATACACCCACTCACACATACACACTCACCCTGCATCCTGCCACGCCTATGTACTCTCTGGCAATTTGTACTTCTTCTATGATACCACCGAACACAAGATGTTGGGACTGCTTGTTGACCTGACAGTAACCCTCATTAGACACCAGGTTCTCCAGGAAAAGGAACATGTCCACCTTGATGACCACAAATCACCAACAGGAAACACCAGATGTAAACTTCTACGAAAAGAGACTGTGTCAGGCAACCCCATCGGGTCCCCTCCTGCTCTGGTAGCATTTCTGTCCTCTCAATAAATCCTGCTTGTTGGAAATGGTGGCTCAAGACTATAATCCCAGCACTTTGGGAGGCAGAGGCGAGACGATGGCCTGAGTTCAGGGGATCGAGACCAGCCTGGGCAACTCAGTAAGACCTCATCTCTACAATAAATCAAAAGAGTAGCGGGGTGTGGTAGCGTGCACCTGTAGCTACTTGGAAGGTTAAGGCAGAAGGATCACCTGAGCCCAGCAGGTTGCTGCTGCAGTGGCCATGAACATGACAATGCACTCTAGCCTGGGCGACAGAGTGAGACTCTAATTCAGAAAATAAGTAAATAAATAAGTAAATCCTGCTTTTCTAAAAAAAAGAAAAGAAAAGACACTGTGTCTTTGTTGTTCAACACTATATCTACAGCAATCACTACAGTACTTGCATATAGTGGGCACTCAAATTATTGAATCCCTAGAAATTGATAGTTGGCAAGCAGTCTTGAAAATCTGAGAGACGCTGGGCTCGGTGGTTTAGCTTGTAATCCCAGGACATTGGGAGGCCTAGGTGAGTGGATTGTGTGAGTACATGGGTTTGAGATCAGCCCAGGTAACTTGGTGAGACCTCATTTCTACAATAAATAAGAAATTAGCTGGGCATGGTAGTGTGCCTGTAATTCTAGCTACTTGGAAGGCTGAGGTGGAAGGACAGGCAGAATACAGCAGGTCAAAGCTGGGGTGGCCGTGAGTATGCCACTGCACTCCAGCCTAGACGATGGAGTGAGACTCAAACTCTTAAAAAAAAAGAAAATCTGAGAGACGATTCTTTAGGGAACAAGAGCCTAGAACACAGGGCAAGAAGAGAGAGTCTCACAAATCCTGGGAATAACCCTATTTTCAAGCCCTCCTTCCTTCGTTAAGCACATTACCAGCAGCTAGAGATGAGCTAACT
>NW_006964338.1:0-3909 GCF_000164805.1 Carlito syrichta
ATACAGGACTTAGAACACAAAAATATCATTTAAAAAATTAATGAAACAAAAAACTGGTCTTTGGAAATATAAACAAGATTGATGGGCCCCTAACCAGACTGACCAAGACAAAGAGAGAAAAAGTGCAATTTAACACAATCAGAAACTCAAAAGATCAAGTTACAACTGACCCCTAAGAAATCCAAAAGATTATCAGTGATTACCATGCACACCTGTATTGAAATAACCTTGAAAACCTGAATAAAATGGAGGACTTCTGACATCACACAACCTCCCAAAAGTGAAACCCTAAATAGACCAATAATAACCCAGGAAATTGACTCCATCAAAAGAATAATACTTACAGGAAAAAAAAAAGGCCTTGACAACATGGGTTCCCAATGGAATTCTACAATATATGCAAGGAGGAACTGATACCAGTCTTATTGAAATCCAAACTGGGTAAGATCCAACAAAGAGAGAGAACTACAGGCCAATTTCTCTGATGAACACAGATGCGAAAATTTTCAACATGATTCCATCAAATTGAATGTAACAACACATTGCAAAACTCATTCACCATGAACAAGTAGGATTCACCCATGGGATGTAGGGTTGGTTTAGCATCCACAACACCATAAATGTAATTCAATATAGCAACAGATATAAAAACAAGAATTACATGATTATATCACTAGATATTGAAAAACCTTTTAGTAAAACCCAGCTTCCTTTTCTTGATAAAAAAACCATGAACACCAGGGCATAGAGGTAACATGCCTCAAAACAGAAAATGGACATAAATTAGAAGCTACTCCACTGAAAACTAGAAAAAGAATAGACTGCCCACTCTCACCCCTCCTGTTCAACATTGTGTTGGAAGTCTTAGATAGACCAATCAGATAAAATAAGGAAATCAGGCATATCCAAGTAGAAAAAGAAGTCAAGTTATCTGTCTTCATCTTCACAGATGATTTGATCCTATACCTTGAAAATTCAAGATAATCTGTCAAAAATCTCCTTACACTGAAAAAAGGACTTTGACAAAGTCTCATGGTACAAAATAAATGTGCAAAAGACAGCCTCATTTTTATACATCAACAACTAACAGGCAGAGAACCAAATAAAAGCATTATCCCATTTACAATAGTCACAAAGAAAGAAAGAAAGAAAGATCTCAGCATCTTCCTAAACAGATAAGTGAAATATCTTTACCATGAAAACCACAAAAAACTCCTCCAAGAAATCAAAGAAGACACAAATAAATAAAGATCATATTCCATGCACATGGTTTGGACGAATCAATATTGTTAAGATGTCCACCCCACCAAAGGATATTCAATGCAATATCCATTAAATTGCCAATATTCTTCTTCTCAGATCTGGAAATGACTATTTAGAAATTCATGTGGAAACATAAATAACTACAAATAGTCAAAACAATCCTCAGGGGAAAAAAAGTGGGAAGTATCACTCTTCCAGACATTAAACTTTACCATAAGGCTACAATAATCAAAACAGCCTGATAATGGTAAAAAAAAAAAAAACAAAAAACAGGCATATAGAGCAATGGAACAGGATAGAGATTCCAGAAACAAAACCTCAATTTCTCAAACAATTCATATTTGACAAAACCTCCACCAACAACCAATGGGGAGAGGAGAATCAAATGGAACTAACAAACATATACTTGCATTCTTGGGATAAAACCCAAGAATGCAAGTATAGTTCAACATGTCAATAGACATGATGCACTATATAAACAAAAATAAAAACAAACATTGTATGATAATGTCAATAGATGCAGAAAAAAACATTTAATAAAATCTAGCATTAATTCATGAAAAAAAACCTGACAAAATAGGCATAGAGGGAGGATTCCTAAAGATAATAAAAGCTATATACAACAAACCTATAGCTAATGTCATCCTGAATGGAGAAAAATGAAGGCATTCCTCCACAGAACTGGAACAAGGCAAGGATGCCCACTTTTGCCACTATTACTCAAAAAAGAACTGTCCTAGACAGAGTAATCAGGCAAGGAGAAAAAAAAGGGTATCTGAATAGGAAAAGAAAAAGAAAAAATCAAACTATCTTTGTATGCCAAGGATGCAATGATATACCTAGACTCCTGGACATGATAAATGAATTTGGTAAAGTTTCAGGATACAAAATCACACACAGAAATCCATAGCACTTCTATACATTAATATTGACCAAGCTGATAATCAAAACAAAAACTCTATTTTATTTACAATAGCAGCTAAAATATCTAAAATACCTAGGCATATATTTAACCAATGAAGTGAAAGATCTTTACAAAAAGAACTACAAAATGCTGATGAAATAAATTGTGTAAGACATAAATAAATGCAGAATCCTTCCATGCTCATGGATTAGAAGAATCAACATTGTTTAAATTACTATATTACCCAAAGTAATCTGCAGATTCAATGTAAACTATCAACTATCAACATCATTTTCACAGAATAAAAGAAAACTCCTAAAATTCATATGAAATCAGAAAAGAGCCAGAATAACTAAATAAATTCTAAGTAAAAAGAACAAAACTGGAGGTATCACATTACCTGACATCAAATTATATTACAAGGCTATAGTAACCAACAGCATGGCACTAGTACAAGAGCAGACACACGGTCCAATGAAACAGAATAGAGAATATAGAAATAAACCTGAATACCTACAAGCAACTCATCTTTGGCAAAGCAGACAAAAACATACACTGGGGAAAGGACACTCTATTCAACAAACGGTGCCAGAAAAATTGGTTATCTACATGCAAAAAAAAAAAGAAAAGAAACTTGATCCCCTGTTTCCCCATATAAAAAAATTAATTCAAGGTGGACTAAAGACTTACATTCCAGACCTAAAATCATTTAAAAAAAGAAAACCTTAGAGGAAAGCCTAGGAAAAACTATTTTGGACATTGGACTAGGCAAATAATTTATGGCTAACACCCAAACTGCTAATGCAACAAAAACAAAAATAAACAAGTGAGACTTAATTAAACTAAAAAGTTTCTTCATAGAAAAAAAATCACCAGAGCAAATAGGTAGCATATAGAATGGAAGAAGATATTTGCAACTATACATCTGACAAAAGACTAATATCGAGCATCTACAAAGAACTCAAACAAATCATCAAGGAAAAAGCAAATAATCCCATTAAAAATGGGCAAACTACATAAACAGACATCCTTCAAAAAATATACAAATGAACAACAAATATATATATTAAAAACGCAGCATTACTCATCAATGGGGAAATTAAACTTAAAACCACAATGAGATACCACCTTATACCAGTCAGAATGTTCTTTATTAAAATATTTTTAAAAATAGATGCTGACATGGATGCAGATAAAATAAAATACTTATACACCATTTGTGGGAGTGTAAATTAGTGCAGCCTTTATAAAAAATTGGTGTGGAGATTTCTCAAAGAACTAAAAGTGGATCTACTTGATTCAGCAATCCCACTGCTAGATATCTACCCTAAGGAACAGAGGTTGTTGTATAAAAAAGACAACTGCACCTGCATTTTTATGACAGTGCAATTCCCAATTGCCAAGATGTGGAATCTACTTAAATGATAATCAACTGCTCAGCGGATAATGAAAATGTAGTGTATATGCACTATGGAATACTATCCAGCTATCAAAAAGAATTAAATAATGTGTTTCGCAGCAACTTGGATGGAATCGGAGAGCATCATTCTAAGCAAACTAAACAGGAAAAGGAAAACCAAACACAGAATGTTCTCACTTGTAAGTGGAAGCTAAACAAGAATAAGTAAAGACATTGAGAATGGTAATGGACACTGGAGACTCAGAAAAGGGAAGGGTTCAAGGGACAAAAAAGAAAGAAAATAACCTATTGGATGCAGGTGGGTGTGGTGAATACTCTTAAA
>NW_006964339.1:0-715 GCF_000164805.1 Carlito syrichta
CCACATAAGCCTGGAAGTGACTCATTCTGTAGCTGACCCTTAGGTGAGACTCTAGCCCTGGTCAATATTGTGATTAAAACTTGATGCAAGCCGGACTTGGTGGCTCAGCCTGTAATCCCGTGCCTTTGGGAGGCTGAGGTGAGTGGATTGCCTGAGCCCGCGGGTTCGAGACCCGCCTGGGCAGGCGAGACCTCATCTCTACAATAAAATAATAATAAAAAAAATTAGCCGGGCATGGTAGCGCGCGCCTGTAATTCCGGCTAATCGGAAGGCTGAGGCGGAAGGATCGCCGGAGCCCAGCAGGTCGAGGCTGCAGTGGCCGGGAGCGGCCACTGCACTCTAGTCTGGGCGACAGAGTGATACTCCAACTCAAAAAAAAAAAAAGAAAAAAAGAAAATTTGATGCAAGACCATGAAACAGAAGACACAGCTAATCTATGCCTGGATTTCTGATCTATAGAAACTTCAAGATGATAATATTTTGTTTTAACTTATTAAGTGATGGTAATATTGTTAAGCTGTGGTAATAATATACATCAACTAAATATTACAGTAATGGTTTGTTAATTTGTGACACATTAAATTATATACTACTTATTTTAAAAATTTGTTATAATAAAACATATGTTAGTCATATCTGGGATAATTTTCTGGGTTTTTGGCTAGCTGTTTCTTTTCTTAATGTTTTATGTTAAAGATGTGGAGTACAATTCAGG
>NW_006964340.1:0-6327 GCF_000164805.1 Carlito syrichta
ATATGGCTCAGAATAATAATACCAACCACAGCTACCACAACCACAGGCTGAGCTTAGTGGCTCAGCCTGCCATACTGGCCTCTTGGAGTCCGAGGTAAGTGTATGGCCTAATACTGCAGGTTTGAGACCAGCCCAGGACACTGGGCAAGACCTTTTCTCTGGCATCAAAAATAAATCCAAAGATTAGCCTGGCATGGTGGTACAGGCCTGTGGTTCCAGCCTCTTGGGGGGCCAAGGCTGGAGAATTGCCAGAGCACAGCAGGTGGAGTCCGTGGTGGCTGTGAGCGTGCACCTGCACTCTGGCCTGGGTGACAGAGCAGGATTCCGATTCCAAATAGTAATAATCACCACCACTGCCACCACCACCACCCCTGTCAACAAGCGTGAGGTTTCACCCTCAGGGATGGTGAGGAAAAGGCACTTTATCTCCTGTCATTTGCAGGAGATTTCAAAGGTCACCACCGGGCTTGTCTGTCCTGTGCATTTTGCCATGCATCCCAGAAGGCCTGCCTCTAACTTTCACACTTGTGCCCCACAGCAAAGATGCATCTGAGCTCACAGAACAGAGGGCCACGAGTTAGGGTGGCCATCGGGCACAGCGATCAAGGTGATCCAGCAATGCTACGGTCAGCCCAGGTTCCGGTCGCCTGGTCTGCCACCTTCATGTAGGGAGAGGGTCACTTCCTCTCTTGATTACTCCATCATCTCCCGAACATGCAGACATTTCCCTGGGGAGCTATGGACGCTAGTCATGATGCACATGGGAGGCCTCTTTTTTTCACCAGAGTCTCCATCTGCCCTCCTGTGTCATGGTGCCATTATCGTGGCTCCCAAGGCCTCGACCTGTGGATCTCAGGCAGTCCTCCCTCCTCAGTCCCTGAGCAGCCAGGACTATTCAGGCCACCATGCCTGACTTGATTTTGGATACCTCTCGCCGAGACGAGATCTGGCCACATCGAATGGTCAGGTCTTGTGCCCCTGGGCTCAGGCAGCCTCCCACCTCATCCTCATGGCACGGGGCTGATGGCCATGGGCCAGGGAGCTCAGTTTGGACTTTCACATTCTGTTGGCAGGGGAGACACAAAGGAACGCCTCAACAGAGCCCACTGCATCCTGGGTAACTGGGATGGTGGGCACCAACACACAGGATTCCATTGTTTGTGTTCTGGGGAGCTACGAGGTCTTGCTACATGACCTACATGGGTTTCGAGCTCCTGGGCTTCAGGCTTCCCTAGTTTCGGCCTCCCATAGCCACAGCCCAATTTTCTGCCAATCCATAGTCTTTCAGGAACTCTAGGACCAAGGCTGGGGACTTCTTCCCAAATGATTTGTCTGTTCACAATGATCCTACTACATACACAAATGGATGCTCTTCTCTTTTTTTCCTTTTTTTCATTCAATAACAGTCTCACTCTATCACCCAGGCTGAGCATGGTGGTTTGCTCCTAGCCACCGCAGCCTCAGTCTGCAGGACTCTGGAGAGGCTTTCCCAAACCTTCCAAAGACCTGGAATGACAGGAATACACCACCACGCCTGGCTCATTTGAGATTGAGGGTAGAGACGAGGCCTCCCCGAAGTGTCCAGGTGGATCTCAGCCCACGGGCTAGGACTGGCTGCTGGCCTTGGTCTTCCAAAGCACTGGGATGATGAGGCTGAGCCCCCGGGCCTGGCCTTGATCTTTCTTAGAAAATGAACCAGAGACCTGGCGTGGCATCCCTCACCTGGAATTCCAGTGCTCTGGGAGACCGAGGCAAGAGGATGACTGGACCCCAGGAGCTCAATACCAGCCTGGGCCACACAGGGAGACACAGTCTCCGTACCCATCCAAACAGGGCACCTGGGGTCAAGGTGCCCATCGTCCCAGCCACTCTGGAAGTTGAGGAGGGAGGATCGATTGATCCTGCAATTTGGAAGCTGGCAGAGAATGATGGTCTTGTCTCGGGACCCTGGCCTTGGCCACAGAGCTAGAACCTGTCTCCGAAAACCTCAGAATCGTACTCAGATTCTCAACTGCTTGTGGTGTGTTCACAGGGCGTCTGGCTTTAGAGCAAAGGAAAATGGGATTTGGGGGGGAAGAAATTACTCAGAGTAAGGATGGTTCCCCAGCCTTTCATGCCGGAAGGTCCCAGTTGCCGAGTCGAATGGTCGGCCTGCCTGGGACACCTTTCTCACCTCAGAGAGGAGAGCCAGCAAGAACCTAGCCAGGCATCCTCAAGGACTCCCACACCAAAGCAGGGATAGCCTTTATGGGGATTGCAGCTGGAAGGTGCTGAGCTTGGGGGAACCCCCACATGTGTGGGGGTCAGGGGATGAAGGACTTAGGTCAGAAGGTTTGCAGGAGAATTAATTTCTTTGTATAGTTCTATCTTTCTTTATTTCTTTAACTCTTTCTTTCTTTCTTTTCTTTCCTCACAAGTTTGCCCAGTCTGATCTCAAACAGTCCAATTTGTGCCATCATCTCAGCCTGGGCCTCCAAAACTGCTTTGATCACAGGCTTTCCATTTTGACAACATTCTGGTCTTCCTGCCTGGTTTTGAACTCTGGGTCAGAGGCGATCCTCCTGCTGAGGCCTTCCATCACCGAAGGTTTTCTCTGTTTTGCTTGGAGTGGATCTGGGGGCTTGCTATGGTGTCCAGCCTAGTCTCGAGCTCCCAGGCTCTGGCCATTATCCCGCCTCAGCTTCCCCCAGTGCCGAGGAGACAGGTGTGAGTAACCCAGCCATCCACGACCCCCTCAAGTTTTGAGAGTCATGGCCTCCCTTTCCCTGAGGCAGCCCCTATAAGGAGCGAGCAGGTCCTCCCTGGGATGCTGGGCGGGCACAGGAGTGGGTTGCCTGGTGGAGACATGTCCCTGCACCAAGCACTGCCCCCAGAAAGGGCTCGACGGGAGAATCAGGCCACCATCTACAGGTTCTGAGATTGTCAGAAGGGAGGGTGGCTTGCGGTGTGACCCCAAGAGTTTTGTGGATGCCAGGCACGGGGGCTCACACCTGTCATGCCTGACCCGGTGCTCTGGGAGGTTGAGGCAAGAGGATGGCCTGGCCCACAGGATCGAGACCAGCCCAGGCACCTTTGCAAGACTTTGTCTCTACAAGAAGCCAAACAGATGAGCCAAGTGTGATGGCACACGCCTGTTGTCCCAGTCACTCGGGATTCCGTGGCAAGAGGATCACCAGAGCCCAGCTGGTGGAGGCCGTGGTGGCCAAGAGCTGGCCCCTGCCCTCTAGCCTGGGTGACACAGTGGGACTCTGACTCAGAATAACAATATCAACTGCCACCACCACCACAACCACAGGCCGGGCTCAGGGGCTCAACTTAGCATTCTGGTCTTTGGGAGGCCAACACAAGTGGATGGCCTAAGCTTGTGGGTTCAACACAAGCCCGGGACACTGGGCAAGACCTTGTCTCAGCCATCTACAATAAATCCAAAGATTAGCCTAGCATAGTGGTGAAGGCCTGTTGTTCGAGCCACTCAGGAGGGCCGAAGTTGGAGGATTGCCTAAGCCTGGTAGGTGGAGTCCACGAAGGTCGTGATTGTGTCCCTGCACTACGTCCTGGAGGCCAGAGCAGGATTCCGACTCCAAATAATAATCACCACCACCTCCACCACCACCACCACTGCCACTCAGAGTGAGGTGTCACCCTCAGTGATTGGAGAGAAAAACACTTTCTGGCCTCTCATTCGTGGGAAGTTTGAAAGGTGGCCACCGGTCATGTCCATCCCTCACCTTTGGCCACGTGCCCCAGATGGCCTGCTTCCACCCTCCACACTCTTGCCCCACAGCAAAGACGTGTGTGAAATCATGGAACAGATGGACTTGAGCTAGGGCGGCCATCGGCAACAAGGGCAAACAAGGCGGTCCAGCAACACCGTGGCCAGACTAGGTTCTGGTTATCCTGTCTGCCACCTTCAGGTGGGGGGAGGGCCCCTTCCTCTCCAGATCACTCCATCATCCCCTGCCCACACGGAGCTTTCTCTGGGGAGCCATAAATACCCATCGTGATGCATGTAGGAGGCATCTTTTTGTTGCCAGAGACTCCATCAGCTGGTCTGGGGCACGGTGACACATTCATGGACCCCAGGAACTCGACCTGCGGGGCTCAGGTGGTCCTCCTCCTTTGGCCCCCAAGCACCCGGGACTCCAGGTATCACCACACCTGACTCGATTTTGGGGACGTATGGCAGAGACGAGGTATGGCCATGTTGCCTGGGTTGGTCTCTGACCCCTAGGCTCAAGCAGCCTCCTGCCTCAGCCTCCTAGGTTGTGGGACTGACAGCAATGAGCCACAGTGGCCAGTCTGGACACACATGTTCTGTAGGTGGTGGTGACAAAAAGGAATGCCCCAGGATGGGACCCACCACATTCCATGTAGCTGAGACTGCAGGTTCCACCATGTGTGACTCCAGTGTTGGCGTACCAGAAAGTGATGATGTCTTGCTATGTGGCCCAGATTATTCCAGCATGGAACTTTCTCTGGGGAGCCATGGACGACTATCGTGACACATATGAAAGGCTACTGTTTGGTCGCTGAGGTCCCTGTCGGTCAGGCTGGGGTGTGGAGGCACAATCGCAGCTGCGGGAGTCTCGACCTGAGGGGCTCAGCCAGTCCCCCCGCCTCAGCACCCAAGCAGCTGGGACTCCAGGGACCAGCACACCTGACTCGATTTGGGGGACCTCTCACCTAAACATGGTGTGGCCATGTCACCCGGGCTGGTCACCCAACTCGGGACTCAGGCAGCCTCCCGCCTTGGCCACCCAGGGCATGGGGCTGAAGGCCATGAGCCACAGTGCCTGGCCTGGACTTGCATGTGCTGTCAGCAGGGGTGACGCAAAGGCATGCCCCACGACAGAAGCCACTGTATCCCGTGTAATTGGGACCACATGTTCCACCACGCGCAACTCGAGTGTTTGCATTCCAGGGAGTGCCGAGGTCTTGCTACATGGCCCAGGCTGGTCTGGAACTCCTGGGCTCCAGCAGTCCTCTGCCTCGGCCTCCCAAAGCCACAGCCTGAATGTCTGCTGATGCACCTTCTTTCAGGACTCTACGCCCAAGTTTGCTTCCTCCTTCCACAATGATAACAAGGATCCAACTCCATACAAAAATGGATGCATTTCTTTTCATTCCTTTTTTTTCGAGTTTGAGTCCTCACTCCATCGCCCAGACTGGAGGGTGGTGGCTCACTCCCGGCCATTGCATTCTTGGCCTACCAGGCTCCAGTAAGTCTTCCCCCACTGTCCTTCTGAGAAGTCTGAACCACAGGCTTGCACCACCATGCCCTGCTAATTTGGGATTAAGGGTAGAGACGAGGTCTTGCCAAGTTGCCTGGGTGCATCTTAGGCCTGCATTCTCGATCTGGCTGCTGGTCTCGGCCTCCCAACACACTGGGATTATGAAGTTGTGCCCTTGAGCTTGACCTCGATTCTTCATTGATAACCAATAAAAAGGCTGGGCGCAGCATCCAAAGCCTGGAATCCCCACGCTTTGGGAGGCCGTATCAGGATAATGGCTGTAGCCCAGCAACTCAAGACCTATCTGGGCCATGCAGGGAGACCCCGTATCCACACCCATTCAAACAGTGGGTTTGGGGTCATGGTGCCCATCATCCAGGCCACTCCTGAGACTCAGGTGGGAGGATCGCTGGAGGCCATGATTTCGAGTCTGGTGGTGAACGATGGTTGTGTCCCCAGGCACCAGCCTGGACCATACAGCCAAACCCTGTCTCCAATAACATTAGAATCATATACAGATTCTCAACTGCGCATGGTGTGTTCAAAGGGCGACTAACTTTAGAGCCAGAAAAAATGGCACTGGGGGTCAAGAAATGTCCCCAGGTGAGGGATATGTCCCCAGCCTTTCTTGGTGTAAGGTCCTCATTGCTGAGTCAGAGGGTTGGTCTGCCTGGGAGATATTTCTCACCTGGGTGAGTAGAACCGGCAGGAACCCCACCCAGGAGCCTCGGAAACTCCCACACTAAAGCGAGGACACACATTTTTGAGGGATTGGGGCTGGAAGGTGTCAAGCTTGGGGGATCTTCATGTGTGGGGGGCATGGGGGAAGGACTGAGGGCTGAAGATTTGCAGGCAAATGGATTTCTTTGTTAACTTAGATTTTTTTCATTGTTTTTCTTTCTTTCTTTCTTTCTTTCTTTCTTTCTTTCTTTCTTTCTTTCTTTCTTTCTTTCTTTCTTTCTTTCTTTCTTTCTTTCCATCCTCACTAGGTTGCCCAGGCTGCTCTCAAACCGCCCCACTCAGGTCTTCCTCTTGGCCTTGGTCTCCCAAACAGCTGTGATCACAGGCTTTCCATTTGGTCGACAACCTGGTCTTG
>NW_006964340.1:7622-8475 GCF_000164805.1 Carlito syrichta
TAGGGATGGGAGAAGAAAAGACCCTTTCATGACTGTTGTTCACGGGAGGTTTCAATGTTGGTCACCGGGGACGTCCATCACACGTCTTCACCCATGTATTCCAGAAGACCTGCCTCCACCCTCCACCCTCCACAGTCATTCCCCATGGCAAAGACATGTGTGAGTTCATGGAACAGAGCAATCAATGTGGTCTGGCAAAGACGTGTGTGAGTTCATGGAACAGAGCAATCAAGGTGGTCTGGCAAAGGCACGGCCAGCCCAGGTTCTGGTTGCAAGGTTGTGCCACCTTTGGGTGGGGAGAGTGTCCCTTCCTCTCTTGATCACACCATCATCCCCAGCCCATGCAGACCTTTCCCTGGGGAGCTGTGGATGCCCATAGTGATGCATGTGGGAGGCATCTTTTTTGTCATTGGAGTCTTCATTGGCTGGGGTGCAGGGGCACTATCGTCAACCCCAGAGCCTCAACCTGAGGGCCTCAAGGGGTCTCCTTGTCTCAGTCCCCGAGCAGATGGGACTCTGGGAGCCACCACGCCTGACTCGATTTAGGGGGCCTCTTGAAGAGATGAGATCTGGCCACATCACTATGACTGGTGCCTGAACCCTGGGCACAGGAAGCCTCCTGCTTCGGTCTCCTAGAGCTTGGGACTGCCGGCTGTGGGCAACGGTGCCCGGTGTGGTCTCGTGCATTCTGTTGAGGAGTTGATGCAATGGAATGCCTCGAGATGGAGATCACCGCATACCATGTAGCCAGGACAACAGGGGCCACAACATATGACTCCACTGTTTGAGCTTCAGGGAGCAACGAGATCTCGCTATGTGACCCAGGCTGGTCTCAAACTCCTGGGCTGCAACG
>NW_006964341.1:0-689 GCF_000164805.1 Carlito syrichta
TCCTTCCCTCCCAACACGCCCACATGTAAGCGGCCTCCAAGCTTGGCTCCTTCTAGCCCCAACCCGAAATACCTGCCTCCATTAGGTGTGGAAGTTCCAGAGTTTCACTGGCCAGATCCTGCCGGCACTCCTCTCTGAGGTGAGAAATGCGACCCAGGCAGGCCGACCCTCTGACTCGACAATGAGGACCTTCAGCCAAGAAAGACCAGGGACACATCCCTCTCCTGGGGACATTTCTTTTCCCCCAATCCCATTTTTCCTGTGTCTACATCCAGTTTCTCTGTGAAAACACCACAGGCAGTTGAGAATTGTGTGATTCTGATATTTTTGGAGACAGGGTCTTGCTCTGTGGAACAGACTGGGGCCGGGGGACATGACTGTTGATTTCCACAGTCTCGAAATCGTGAGCTCTGGTGATCCTCTCACCTCAGCCTCCAGAATGGCCGGGACAATGGGCACCTCGACCCCAGATCCACTGTTATGATGGGTGAGGTGACAGGGCCTCCCTGTGTGGTCAGGGCAGGCTTTGGTCTCCTGTGCTCCAGTCATCCTCCCGCCTCAGCCTCCCACAGCACTGGGATTCCAGGAATGGGCTGCCACACCAGGCCTTCTGGCTCGTTTTTGACAAAATATTGAGGCTGGGCTCAGAGACCCAGTCTCGTCATTCCCATGCTTTGCGAGGCTGAGGC
>NW_006964342.1:0-809 GCF_000164805.1 Carlito syrichta
CTTTTTTGTGCCATAGCAGACACCCTGGGAATTTATTGGATTGAGGATTCATACAACAATGATTCTTTATTCGTCCTTAGATGGGAGGCCATGTAGTGTCCTGTATGTGAGGACTCTCTTTCCCTAGATTCCTGTTTCAAATCCCTGATTCTTGTTTAGCCCGTAGTAAGATACCATGTAGATTTTTTGATGGAGGAACCGTGGAAAACAGATATTTTCTTTTTTCTAAGCAAGAGGCCATGCAGTTTCCTGTATATTAGCATTGCTATTACCCACATTCATGCCTCGAATCCCTGATTCTTCTTTAACCGTCTGCAAGATGCCCTGTAGATTTTCAGGACTGAGGACTCATATAACCCAGATTCCTTTTTTTTAGCAACAGCCATGCAGTTGCCTTTTTAAGAATACAACCTTTCCCAGATACATGAGTCGAAACCCTGAGGCTTTTTTAGACCTTAGGCAGACGCCGTGTAGTTTTTTGGGGATTGAGAAAACATGTCAAACAGATTCCTTACACTTTCTTAGGAAAATCAGTGCAGTTGCCTGTATATGAGAATTTCATTTCCCTAGCTTATGATTCAAAAACTCAAATTCGTGTTTAGCCCTTAGAAAGACACACTGCAGGTTTTTTTTGTGGTGGAAGACACGTGTAAACCAGATTCCTTATTCTTCCTTAGCAATAGACAGTGCAATTTCCTGTATATGACGACTCCCATTATTCATATTCCTACTCCCAAAACCTGCTTGGTGGTTATCTCTTAGCAAGACGCTGTGTAGTTTTTTGGGATGGAGGACTCGTGTAACGAAAA
>NW_006964343.1:0-664 GCF_000164805.1 Carlito syrichta
TCTTTGAAACACTTGAAATTATCTGTAGTCTTCCATTGGTTTTTCCTCATTTATGAAATATTTCTTGCTTTTCTTTTTAGTCCCATTATTCAGTGTCAGTGAGAAAGTTTCCCTTCTGATGTTTGCTCTGTTCTCTATTCTTCCCTTGATCTGGGCTCTGGATTTGCTCTATTCTGAACCAAGACAGTGGGTGGGATGCTATAGTTTTGAAAATTGAATAAGGTAGAGGATGGGGAACTAAAATTCAGAAACTGCTTCCAAATTAAATGTTCACTGATTGTGAAATGTGTTCCCTAGGACCGACTCTCCACCACTGCTTTATGTGACGATGCAATGGGTATTTGTGGGTACTCTAACAATGAAAGATGAAACCAAAGCAAGAAACAATTGAACACTCACATTCACAGACACACACGCACACCTCAAAACGGACTGGAAAAAAACAACAACAAAAACTGGGAAAATTAAACACTCACACATATGCCTAGAACAAAATTAATGGAAAAGAAAAAAACTGGAAAAAAGAAAGAAAAAACATGAGCTCAGATTGAACCTTCACACATATATTTACACATACCTTAAACAAAAAAAGAGATACAAAAGAGCAAAAACAAACCAACCAACAAACAAAAAAACCCCCAGAATGATGAACACTCAATCATTC
>NW_006964344.1:0-736 GCF_000164805.1 Carlito syrichta
TTGAACACTTGTCTCTGATTGTGTCCTTCAAGTAAGTGAGGACGTTGGTTAGTAGAAATGAATTACAGACAATCCCTGACTTGGTGGGAGGGCTCAACTTAAATGTTTCAACTTTATGAAGGTATAAAAATAATAGCTGGATCACAGCGCACTGCAGCCCCAAATGTCCAGGCTCAAGTGATTTCCCTGCCTTAGCCTCCTGAGTAGCTGGAATTATAGGCATGTGCCACCAGGCCTTACTAATTTTTAAAAATTAGTAAGACTCAAGAACTGGGTCTCCCTCATGAGCAATGGCTCTAAATGAAGTGCAGTAACTTTCCTATAGGGGCAGGTGCTCTTCATCAGGTACTGGGATCTTCCTCAACTTCAGAGGCTCTGCCTCAGGTGTAGGCACTCTTCATAAGGTGAGTGCTCTGCCTCAGATTCAGGGTGCTTCCCTCACGTGGTTGGTCTCTCCTTCATGTGCAGGGGTACTTTTTCAGGTGCAGGGCTCTTCTCTGGCTGCAGGGTCTCTTCATCAGGTGCTGGAGTCTCTCTCAGGTGTGGGGGCTGTCCTGCAGGTGCAGGGCTGTCCCTCAGGTTCAACCTTTTACTTAAGTTCAGGACTCTTCCTCAGTACAGGGGCTCTTCACTAGTTTTCTGGGATTTCACTCAGAGCAGGGACTTCCTCTCTGGTTTCAGGCTCTTCCTCAGCTGCAGAAGTTTATTTTCAGGTATTGGGCTTTCCTCAAGTCAG
>NW_006964345.1:0-737 GCF_000164805.1 Carlito syrichta
CTTTCCTGGCTCTAAAGCCAGTCGCCCTGTGAACACACCATGCCCAGTTGAGAATTTGTGTAAGATTCTGACGTCTTCTAGACAGGGTCTGGTTTTTTTGCCCAGACTGGGCCCCGGGGACATGACCTTTGTTCACCGCCAACCTCCAAATCGCGGGCTCCAGCGATCCTCCAGGTTCAGCCTCTGGAGTGTCAGGGATGATGGGCACCATGACCCCAGAACACCTGTTGGATGGGTGCAAACACGGGGTCTCCCTCCGTGACCTGGGCTGGCCTTGGGCTCCTTAACTCCAACCATCCTCCCGCCTCACCCTCCCAGATTGCTGGTATTCCAGGCATGGGCCATCGCACTAGGCTGTCTGGTTCGTTTTTGACAAAGGATCGAGGTCGGGCTAGGGGGCTGAGCCTCATCATCCCAGAGCTTTGGGTTGTTGAGACCAGCAGCCAACCCAAGCCCAGAGGCAGAATCCCACCCGGGAAACTCGGTGAGACCTCTTCTATACCCTCCATCTCAACTGAGGTGGGCGTGGTGGCATGCATCTTTCATTATGGCTCCTCAGAAGGCCAGCAAAGTCTCACCAGAGCCTGGCGGGCCAAGGCTGCGGTGGCCAGTATTGAACCATCACCCTCTATCTTCAGGGATGAAGACTCTGACTCAAGAAAAAAAGGAAAAAGGAAAATAAGAGATCATCCAGTTGTTTATGGAGTTGGGATCATCGTGGGCAGATAGAGATCATT
>NW_006964346.1:0-689 GCF_000164805.1 Carlito syrichta
CACTCTGTCACCCAGACTGGAGTGCAGTGGCCGCTCCCGGCCACCGCAGCCTCGACCTGCTGGGCTCCGGCGATCCTTCCACCTCAGCCTTCTGAGTAGCCGGAATTATAGGCGTGCGCTACCATGCCCGGCTGATTTTTTGATTTATTGTAGAGATGAGGTCTCGCTGCCAAGGCGGGTCTCGAACCTGCGAGCTCAGGCAATCCACTCACCTCAGCCTCCCAAAGGCACGGGATTACAGGTTGAGCCACCGAGCCCAGCTGTGAATATACCTTTAAATATCCCACGAATACCTCTTGAGAAGCACCCCTCTGGATCAATTCTTCTCTCTTCCCTGTTGGAAGATATCTGTCCTATGTTCCATTTCTTCAGGTCCACACATGAAAGCTAACACCTCAGGAATAAGAGAAGGATCTTATCTTATAATCCAAACTATAGTTCTTAGTTTACATATTGCCATATGGTTCTCACACATGAGTCTTCCTCAGATCTATGATGGAGATCATGCCAGTCCCCTCACATATCACCTGGCAGTGCAAGGAGGGTCAGTCAGATAATATACATGATAGGTTTCTAACTGTTGAAACATACTATGCAAATAAAAACATTAGTATCATCTCAAATGAAAAGAACAGCAGCAACCCACTATAGGCTCCTCAAATCCATTTTTCCTCATTCAATGAATTCTG
>NW_006964347.1:0-770 GCF_000164805.1 Carlito syrichta
TACTCAGAACAAAGAACCATGAAGATTTTAATTTGCATGGGAAAAGGAAATCAACAAAAACCCAGTCTTGGGTCTACTGCTTACCATCTGTGATCCCCCAATGAAGTAACATAACCTGTTATTCCTAGTTTGCTTATCAGTAATAGAAGAAAATAATCGAAGATATTCCAAGGTTGTTGTGACAATCAAATGAGATAATATAAGAAAAAATAATTTCACAGTTTATCAAATTGTACACCTTAAATATCTGTAGTCAATTATACCACCAGAAAAATGTTTGATAAAATCCAGTATCCTTCCATTATTAAAAACCCGTCGCAACGCAGGCATAGAAAGAGTATACCTTAAAATAATAAAGGTTACATGTAAAAACTACAACCATCATCATAATGATTGGGGAATAGTTGAAAGCATTCCCCTCCAGAACCAGAACAAGGCAAGAAAGACCACTTTCACCGCTTCTATTCAATATAATACTGGAAGTCCAAGCCAGAGTAATTAGGCAAAAGAAAAATTAAATAAATAAAAGATATCCAAATTTAAAAGAAAAAAAATTTTGTTTGCTAATGATATAATCTTATACCTAGAAAATCCTAAAGACCCATCTAAAAGACTCCTGAACTTGATAAATAAATTCAGTAAGTTCTCATGTTGCAAAATAAACACACACAAGTTAGCAGTACTGCTGCATAGTATAATGACCAAGCTGAGATCAAATCAGCAACTCAATTCCATTTATAATAGCTGCCAAAAAATTAAAATACCGGAAA
>NW_006964348.1:0-3379 GCF_000164805.1 Carlito syrichta
ATTCAGAGCACTATATGTTTCAATAAGAACCCCTTTCAGCTGCACAGAACTGGTACCTGCTGACCTCCTCACCAACAGTCACCTATCCCAACCAGAAAAAAAGGAGGCTTTGACTTTTATGTATAATATTCTTGAAAAAAAAGAACAAATATTTAAAAAGGAACACTGAAGATAAAACTCATTACAGCATTAGTGAGCATCAGAAGAGGCTTTATTGACCATAATTTTGGACATAGATGATACAGTAAGGGGAATGAAAAGATTTTTTTAATTGAGAATATTTTTGAAGAAGACACACACACGCACAATTTAAGATGAAATTTCCAGTGTATTAAATGACAGTTCCAGCTACCCCAGAGCAAAGGAATCACGGAGGAGCCATTCCACTTCAAACATTCCACTTCAAACATCCAGCTATAACTGGAGGAATTTGACATGCCAAAAGTTCTCTGCCTCTGACCATTCTTTCCCAACTATCTGTCCTGAGTTGTAGCAGGCTGATCAAAAATGTATGCCCAATGTAGTGTTTATCCTTATTTTTTTTCTGTGTCCGATTATCCAGGTTATGCTTCCTTCAAAGGTCTCAATCTTGTCTAGGGTTGATCATGTGTTCTGCATTTGAGCATATTCTAGGCTCTGAGCAAGCATCCTTATCCTGAACAGACCCAGTGCAGAAACCCAGAGAGTCTGCAAAGCATTTCCAATTGAAATTCCCGGCTGCCCATATATACCCAACAAAGAAGCCTACATACACAGAGTCCAAGGACGCCAGCTGTGATAGCACTTGCCTGATTCAGGTTTTTTCAATTATTTGATAGTTTCAGCCTTCAGAATCCAGTTTGCACTGAGAATCGTTTCTTTTAATCCAGTGAAAAATCTGTCTTCACCTTTTCATCAAATGCTCAGTTACCTTTACTCATAATAAATCTCTTTGTGCTTAAGTTGTTTGGGTGTTCTGTTTTTATGTACAGACCTCCACCCAAATCCTACAACCAGATAATTCTTGGCTTAGGTAGTTCTTTGTACCACAGTTTCCCATCGAGAACTAATAAATAAAGCAGTAAATACCCTTCACTGAGTTCCTGTCACAAATAACCACTCAATCTCTAAGGAGAACTAAAAGATGAGGCAAGAAGATGAAAGCATTTATGGGAAATCACACCTTGTAGAAACTGGAGGAGTGGGGAAGATGATTTTCTGACTTACACAATCTTTTCAATGTATTGAACTACACTGTGAAAAGGCAAATATAATCATACTGATGTGTTTAAAAGACAACAACGCTAAGCTCTTTGCTATTTACAGGAAGTGAACAAAATAATATAACACTAAGAGTTGAAAACAAAAAGGTGGATATCTGGATTTAATCAACTTAAAGGTAAGTCTTTCCATTGTAATAACTGAAATAGGCATATATGTTTAAATTGTTGGTATCTTAGAGTGATGACAAGTTCAATAAGTAGCATTTTTCTGGCTTTCTAGATTGAAGGAATAATGACTCAAGACACAGATTAAGCAAATGGAAACCAGAGTAGCTCTAGTACTACATTAGGCTAAACTTCTCTCTTAAAATTACTCAGAATAACATGGAAAGAAGACAGGATATTTGAAAGGACAAAACTGTATAAACCAATACAAAAGATACATCTGATCATCATTTTCATGAGGAAGTTAAATAAAAGAAAAATGTGAAAATTAGTGTAGAAATTCTTTACTATGTTCATAAAGGACTATTGTATTTGGTATTGGTGACTAAATGACAATGTGAGTTTCCACTATGGGTGAGTAGAGAGGTAAAATGTGGCAGAGAGTCATGCAGGTTTATATGCCAGAGTTGGAAGCAGCAGATGAAATGTGCACATAGATTACCAACTATATATTAGAAGCTTCCAAATGAGAAGTAACATAAGGTGTAAAATGCAAGAATT
Source organism: Carlito syrichta (assembly GCF_000164805.1). Classification (NCBI taxonomy): domain Eukaryota; kingdom Metazoa; phylum Chordata; class Mammalia; order Primates; family Tarsiidae; genus Carlito; species Carlito syrichta. The sequence continues at coordinate 1,929 of NW_006964348.1, forward strand.
TTTACACGAACTGAAATATACCCACATAAAAGAATATATCACGTATCAGAAGACTGAGTGATACCTGAATATGTGTTAAAAAAGAAATGGTTGCTGGTGAGGGAAATTTTAGTGGAAATAGAGGAAGCAGAGAAAGAAGGATAATCCAGGGTATGCTGCTGTTTGGAATCCCGCATCCAGCTGACTGGAAGGCTGGGATGAAGATTCTCAAAGTAGAAAAGCTTTGCCTGGTTTTTCGATGGGTGAGGCAGAAACAGAATTGTTTGACCTCAAAGATAGCTGAATTTATTGGTGCTATAATTTGAAGAACAAAAACATTTATCAATTAAATATGAGATGCTTGGGAATTTTACTTTTAACAAAGTATCCCACAAAGTGTGTTTCTTAAGGTAAAGAAAATTCCACCTAAAGATTAGAAACAAGATATTGTTGAATAATACTAACTTAGAAATTTTTTGCATCTCAATGGAAGGATATATTCAGCTAGTGAAAGGAAGAGAGATTTCATGATGTTGAAATAAAAAATGTAAGCCAAGACATTAAGTGGAAGTAGACAGTTACACAAGGCTGTCTACATCAGGATTCGATAGTTAAGCATGATTAAGAAAATTAGAGGCACATTAATACTTTTTAGAAATACTGGAAGCTTCCTAGAATAGAAAATCTTAAAAATTAAAAAAGGAAGAAGAAAAAATAAAGAGAAAGAAGTACTGTAAGCAGATGTGCATTAGAAATGAGAATTTAGAGGACTTTACACAGGCGAGTGAGTATATATGAAGATATAGTATAACTCTGATCATTCCTGAGCAGCACTGTGTAATGTGTCATTAAATTTCCAATGTGAAAAATAGGACTACTTATTGGGAGAATGGGGTGAGTCCAGAAAAATCGATGGCCCATATAGTTGAAAGGAGATTGCAGGTCTGTGTGGACTAATAGTTAAGGGCTACAATTCTGGCAAAATACTTCTTCAGTTCTAATTTTAATTCTCCTTGAGTTTCAGACCATTTATTGTAGGCAATTACTAGGACCCAGTTTTCCTCAGTAGGAGGGAACAGTACAATGATTGCTGTTATTGTCCCTAGGGAGAATGTGCTGCCATCATTTTCTTGTTTAAGACTGGACCAATTCCCCGTCCAACCTCAAGCTTTCTCCCAAATCTCTGTTGAGCTTTCCTCCTGCTCTTCATCATCCTAAACATCACTTCATAACTGCCACACACAATTCCTCCCACATACACACATGCCCCTTTCCCCAATTATAGATTTCAGTCACTGCTGCAGTGCTACCAGTACATCTGGGGTCTAAATTCAGGTATGTAGAGCTGGTTGTCCTCCACAAGAGCTTCTCACTTTCATTTTGGGAGTTCTTTCGGATTTTTCCATACCTAATTCAATCTCTTCACTAGGGTGTACCTTTCGATAACTTCCTTCCTTGACACATAGGGCTGG
>NW_006964349.1:0-801 GCF_000164805.1 Carlito syrichta
CTGTCTTCTTTGTGAGCATGGTCCCCTGTCTGGGCCATTTCCTCCATTGGCAATCTTGACCCCCTCCCCTAAGCCTAGATGTGCATTGTCAAGGCCTGCTGCTTTTCCCCATGTGACCCTGGACATGTGGACTTGGACGTCTGGAGGAACTTGTTCAACCACTCCCTTTTCTTGTCCTTTGACCTGCCTCTTCCCTCTGGGAATAATCACTTGGTTCTTCCTCCACAATGCAGCTCAAATGCACCGGTCTCTGTTTAGTATCCCACCAATCCTGCTCATTGGAACAGCCTCCTAACTACCTCTTTGCTGCCCCTCTGGTATTACATCACACTGTCCTATACACTGCTATCAAGATCTCCTTCTAGAGTGCAGTGCTGAGGAAGACACTCCCTTGCTGGAAATCTTTCAATGACCTCCCTTTTCCCACAGAATAAAACTCACATTGTTTATTTTGTTTTATTTTCTAATGAACAAGCCACTTCTGTGGGAATATGCCTTTACTCACAGAGTTCTACATTTGGTTCATGCCATTACCTCTCCTCCGTTGTCCACCCTGGAATGCGACCTCCCCGTTTTAACCTTTGGGAGTTCTCTCATCCTTCCAATGCCACGTCCTGCCCTGGAGCCTTCCCAGCTGTCTTTGATCCGAGCAGTATGTGCTTCTATGATCGCGTTCACCAGCTGTGCCCTTGTTTTGTGTTTACTTGTGCATGTGGACTATCTTCCTGCTGAAGTTGCTCATTTGTACATCCTGGTGGCCTGGGGTGGGGAGAAGGAGGCGATGGATGGGCTGCTGGTGAT
>NW_006964350.1:0-704 GCF_000164805.1 Carlito syrichta
CTGTGATTGCTCTTCCATTGACTGGTCCTTCTCTGTGTTGGGTGTCTCAATGACTGTTCCTACTTCGTTATTAGGGTCTCACTGACTGCCCTTCCTCTGTGTTTGGTGATTCGATGACTGTCTGTTCTGTGTAATCAGTGCCCCGGTGACTGACCCTCATCTGTGATGGTTACCTCGGTGAGTGACCATCTATGTGATATGTAACTCAGAGGCTGGCTCTCTGTTGTGATAGATGCCATGGTGACTAGGCTTTCTCTGTAACTGGTACGCCAGAGGATAGACCTCTTCTATGATGTCTTACGCAGTTTCATTGCCACTTGTGTGATAGGTGCCACAGGGAATGGCTATTCGGTGTGATCAGTGCAATAGTGATTCATCCTCCTTCTAAGGGGTTCCCTAGTGTCAGGGCCTCCTCTGTGATGGGTGCTTCAGTGAAAGGTCCTCCTCTGTGATAGCTGTCTCAGTGACTGATTATCCTTTGTGATGTATGTCCAGGTGACCAATTCTCTTTTGTGCTGGGTTCCAAGGTGACTTTGCCTCCTCTTAATGGGTGCTCTGTGACTGACTTTCCTCTGTGGAGGCCTGTGTGATTGACTCTCCTCTTATTGATGGCTCAGTGACTGTACCTCCTTTGTGGTGGGTATCCTGGTGACTAGTCCTCATCCACAATGGTTTGCCTACTGACTAGATCTCCTCTAATGTGG